>NC_056671.1:62773602-63073602 GCF_018350195.1 Panthera tigris | reverse complement strand
CCAAGCTCTGCCCCTCCCCACTTCAGCAGATCTACCCTTCCTAGTCACTTTTGCCTTGGTCCTTGCAGTGGGGAGATCCCTTCTCCCAGAAGACTAGTGCAAACCTTGACAACACCATTTCTCCCAAGTTGCACGTTTTTGTAGGGTCTGGGTCTCAACAGGGGCAGGCCCTAAGAAGCCCACATGCACCTTGTTAAAATCATGTACCCGCCCATTTTGTTGCTTACAGATCTGTCCAGCCCCAGTCCCAGTTGTGGCTGCAGGTCTCATTTTAGAAACAGACCTGTATACACCTTGTTAAACTGGGAACCCTACCCTGGTGAATGACCAAACACTGCCCACAACAGCAGGGCACACGCAACACCCACATAAGATACCCCCCAACATGCCAGGTTCCGGTGAACAGGAACACTGCATCATAGGGAACTAGAGGACTTCTTCATAAGGCCATTATTTTCAAAAGCAGGAGACATAGCTGACTTTATTAACATAGAGTTAGACAAAATCAGGAGACAGAGGAATACGTCCCACATGAAGGAATAGGCCAAAACCACAGCAAAAGAACTAAATAAAACAGAGATAAGTAATATGTCTGATAAAGAATCTAAAGTAATGATCATAAAGATACTCACTGAACTTGAGAAAACCATGTAGGACATCAGCAAGACCCCTATAGAGATTAAAAAAAAAAAAAAAAAAGAACCAATCAGAGATGAAGAACACAATAAATAAAAAATACATTAGATAGAATAAATAGCAAGCTACAGAAAGCAGAGGAACAAATTAGTGACCTAGAAAACAGAGTAATGGAAAGTAATCAAAGTGAGCAGGTCAGAGAAAAAAAATGCCAAATAAGAATAGACGTAGGGAACTCCATCAAGCATGGTAAGATTTGCATTATAGGGATCCCAGCAGGAGAAGAGAGAGAAAAGAGTTGTAGAGAATTTATAAGAAGAAATAATAGCTGAAAAGTTCCCTAATCTGGGGAAGAAAACAGATATCCAGATCCAGATCCAGATTCCCTCAACAAAATCAACCTAAGGAGGTTCACACCAAGACACATAGTAATTAAAATGGCAAAAAAATACTGACAGAGAATTTTGAAAGCAACAAAAAAAGACCATTACATACAATGGAAACCCCAGAAAGCGACCAGCTGATTTTTCAGTAGAAACTGAAAATGGATAAAATGGATTAAAAAAAAAAGGACCCATCCATATGCTGTCTACAAGGGAATCACTTCAGACCTAAAGACATGCAAATAGATGTCAAAAGAAAACTGGGGTAACACTACTTATATCACAAAAAATAGACTTTAAAACAAAGACTGTAACAAAAGACAAAATAATCCAACAAGAAAATATAACAATTATAAATATTTATGCACCCAAATACTTAAAGCAGCTGAAGAGAAACATAAAGGAACTAATTGGTAGTACTACAATAATGGTGAGGGGCTTTAATTCCCCACTTACATTGATAGATCATTAAAACAGAAAATCAACAAGGAAACAGTGGCTTTCAATGACACATGGGACCAGATGGATTTAACAGACTTATAACATTCCATCCTAAAACAACAGAATATACATTCTTTTCTCACAGAAAACATTCTCCAGGATAGATCACATATTAGGCTGCAAAACAATTCTCAACAAATTTGAAGAGACTGAAGTCATACCATCCATCTTTTCTGATCACAACACTATGACAGTAGGACTCCACCAGAAGAAAAAAAATCTGGAAAGACCATAAATATATAGAGGTTAAAAAACATGCTACTAAACAATGAATGGGTCAATGTGGAAATCAAATTGGAATAAAAAAATGCATGGAGACAAATGAAAATGAAAACACAACAGTCCAAAATCTTTAGGATACAACAAAAGTGGTTTTAAGAGGAAAGTTTATAGCAATACTGGTCACCTCAAGAAGCAGAAAAATCTTGAACCTACCTTATACCTAAAGGAGCTAGAAAAAGAGCAAACAAAACCCAAAACTAGCAGAAGGAAGGACATAATAAAGATTAGAGCAGAAATAAATGATAGAGAAACTAAAAAAACAAAACAAAACAAAAAAAACACAAAAAAAGCAATAGAACACATCGGTTCTTGGGAAAAGAACAGCAAAATTGATAAACCTCTAGCAAGACTCATCAAAAACAAACAAAAAGCACAGAAGGACTCAAAAAAAAAAAAAAAAAAAAGAGAAGTAGCAACTGACACCATAGAAATACAACTGTAAAATAATATGAAAAAATATATGCCAACCTAGAAGAAATGAATAAATTCCTAGAAACATATAACCTACCAGAGGCAGGAAGAAGCAGAAAATTTGAGCAGACTGATTAGCAGCAATGAAATTGAATCAGTAATTTAAAAACTCCCAACAAATTGATGCCCATGACCAGATGGCTTCACAGGTAATTCTACCAAACATTTAAAGCAGAGTTAATACCTATTCTTCTCAAGCTATTCCAAAAAATTTAAAAGGAAAGAAAACTCCCAAATTCATTCTATGAGGCCAGCATTACCCTCATACTAACACCAGATAAAGATACTAAAAAAAGAGACAACTATAGGTCAATATCCCTGATGAACATAGATGCAGAAATCCTCAATATTAGCAAACTGAGGGGCGCCTGGGTGGCTCAGTCAGTTAAGCGTCCAACTTCAGCTCAGGTCACTATCTCACGGTCCGTGAGTTCGAGCCCCGCATCGGGCTCTGGGCTGATGGCTCAGAGCCTGGAGCCTGCTTCCGATTCTGTGTCTCCCTCTCTCTCTGCCCCTCCCCCATTCATGCTCTGTCTCTCTCTGTCTCAAAAATAAATAAAAACGTTAAAAAAAAAATATTAGCAAACTCGGGGCGCCTGGGTGGCGCAGTCGGTTAAGCGTCCGACTTCAGCCAGGTCACGATCTCGCGGTCCGTGAGTTCGAGCCCCGCGTCAGGCTCTGGGCTGATGGCTCGGAGCCTGGAGCCTGTTTCCGATTCTGTGTCTCCCTCTCTCTCTGCCCCTCCCCCGTTCATGCTCGGTCTCTCTCTGTCCCAAAAATAAATAAAAAATGTTGAAAAAAAATTAAAAAAAAAAATATTAGCAAACTGAATACAACAATATATTAAATAAATCATTCATCATGATCAAGTGAGATTTATTCCTCGGATGTAAGTTTGGTTCAGTATTTGCATATTAAAAAAATAATACATCAATAGGAGAAAGGATAAAAATGATATGATCATTTCAATGGATGGACAAAAAGCATTTGACAAACTACAACATTCATTCATGATTAAAAAAAAAAGACCCTCAACAGTGTAGGTTTGGAGAGAATATACCTCAACAAAACAAAGACCATATATAAAAAACCCACAGGTAAGTTCATACCCAATGAGAGAAAGCTCTTAGCTTTCCCCCAAGGTCAGGAATAAGACAAGGATGTCCACTCTCACCACTTTTATTCAATAGTACTGGAAGTCCTAGGCAGAACAATTAGACAACATAAAGAAATAAAACGCATTCAAATTGGTAAGGAAGAAATAAAATTTCCACTATTTGCAGATGACAAGATACTCTATATAGAAAACCTGAAAGACGCCACCATAAAACTACTAGAATTGATAAATGGATTCAGTAAATTTGCAGGATACAAAAATCCATGTACAGAAATGTGTTACATTTCTGTATACCAGTAATAAAAAGCTACAGAAAGAGAAAATAAAGCAATCTCATTTACAATTGCACCAAAAATAATAAAATACCTAAGCATAAACTTTACCAAGGAGGTGAATGACCTGTATTCTGAAATTATAAAATATTGATGAAAGAAATTGAAGACAACACAATGGATTGGAAGAACAAATACTGTTAAAATGTCTATACTACCCAAAGCAATCCACACATTTAATGAAATCCCTATCAAAATGCCAATAGCATTTTTCACAGAACAAGAACAAACAAACCTAAAATTTGTATGGAACCACAAAAGACCCCAAAGAGCCAAAGCACAATTCCAAATTTCATTATATTAGAAAGCTGTAGTAATCAAACAGTATGGTACTGGCACAAAAATAGACATATAGATCAATGGAACAGAATAAAAAGCTGAGAAATAAATCCATAATTCTATGGTCAATCTTTGACAAAGGAAGCAAGAATATGCAATGGGAAAAAGACATTCTCTTCCACAAATGGTGTTGGGGAAAACTGGCCAGCAACATGCAAAAGAATGAAATTGGACCACTTTCTTATACCACACCCAAAAATAAGTTTGAAATGTGTTAAAGATCTAAATCTGAGACCTGAAACCACAAAAATCCTAGAAGAGAACACAGGTAGTAATTTCTCTGACATTAGCTGCAGCAACGTTTTTCTAGATATGTATCCTAAGGCAAGAGAAATAAAAGCAAAAATAAACTTTTGGGACTACATTAAAATAAAAGCTTCTGCACAGTGAAGGAAACAACCAACAAAATAAAAGACAACCTACTGAACAGGAGAAGATATTTACAAATGACATACCTAATAAAGGGTTAGTATTCATGATATGTGAGGAACTGATACAGCTCAACACCCAAAAAACAAAAATGGCAGAAGAGATAAATATACATTTCTCCAAAGAAGACATCCAGATGACCAACACATGAAAACATGCTCAATATCACTCATCATCAGTAAAATGCATATCAAAACTACAAATGGCTTTTTACTAATCACTTGTCAGAATGGCTAAAATAAAAAACTCAGGAAACAACAAGTGTTGGAGAGGATGTAAAGAAAAAGCCCTTGGGCACTGTTGGTGGGAATGCAAACTGGTACAACCACAATGGAAAACAGTATGGAGGTTCCTTAAAAAATTAAAAATAGAACTACCCTATAATCCAGTAATCACACTACTGGGTATTTACCCAAAGAATACCAAAACACTCATTTGAAGGGATATATACACCCCTATGTTTATTGCAGCTTTATAATTGCCAAACAATGGAAGCAGCCCATGTGTCCATCGACTGATGAATGGATAAAGAAGAGGTGGTATGCGTGTATGTATATCTGTGTGTGTGTGTGTGTGTGTGTGCGCGTGTATGGAATGGAATATTGCTCAGCCATAAAAAAGGAATTAAATCTTGCCATTTGCAATGACATGGATAGATCTAGAGAGTATAATACTAAGTGAAATTGTGAAATTTATCAAAGACCAATACCATATTATTTCACTCCTATGTGGAATTTAAGAAATCAAACATATGACCAAAAAAAAAAAAAAAAGAGAGACAAACCAAGAAATAGACTCTTCACTATAGAAGACAACTGATGACTATCAGAGGGGATATGGGTGGGGGTGGGTGAAATAGATTAAAGGGATTAAGAGTACACCTGATGAAAACTAATATATGGAACTGTTGAATCACTATATTATACACCTGAAATTAATATAACACTGTACGTTACACTGTAATGAAAATTAGAAAGAATGAGTTTCTCACATGTCAGTGATTGCAGCTGAAGGTGGGAAATTCTTCCTGGTGCTTTGCTTTGTTTTGGTTTTCCCTGCAAAGAGTTTGAGATGACATATATGCACTTACATTCATTCATTATGAAATTTATTGTCAAATTGGTTTCCATACAACACCCAGTGCTCATCCCAACAGGTGCCCTCCTCAATGCCCATCACCCACTTTCCCCTCCCTCCCACCCCCCAACAACCCTTGGTTTATTCTCAATTTTTAAGAGTCTCTATGGTTTGGCTCCCTCCCTCCCTCCCTCCTTTTTTTTCCCCTTCCCCTCCCCCATGGTCCTCTGTTAAGTTTCTCAGGATCCACATAAGAGTGAAAACATATGATATCTGTCTTTCTCTGTATGACTTATTTTACTTAGCATAACACTCTCCACTTCCATCCACGTTGCTACAAAAGGCCATATTTCATTCTTTCTCATTGCCAAGTAGTATTCCAATGTATATATAAACCACAATTTCTTTATTCATTCATCAGCTGATGGCCATTTAGGCTCTTTCAAGCTGTTACAAAAAATAGAAAAGGAGGGAAAACTTCCAGACTCATTCTATGAAGCCAGCATTACTTTGATTCCCAAACCATACAGAGATCCACCAAAAAAAGAGAACTACAGGCCAATATCCCTGATGAATATGGATGCAAAAATTCTCAACAAGATACTAGCAAATCGAATGCAACAGCATATAAAAAAGAATTACTCACCATGATCAAGTGGATTCCTTCCTGGGCTGCAGGGCTGGTTCAACATTCGCAAATCAATCAACGTGATACATCACATTAATAAAAGAAAAGATAAGAACCATATGATCTTGTCAATCGATGCAGAAAAGGCCTTTGACAAAATTCAGCAACGTTTTTTAATAAAAACCCTCGATAAAGTCGGGATAGAAGGAACATACTTAAAGATCATAAAAGCCATTTATGAAAAGCCCACAGCTAACATCATCCTCGATGGGGAAAAACTGAGAGCTTTTTCCCTGAGATCAGGAACACAACAGGGATGTCCACTCTCACCACTGTTCTTTTAGTGTTGGAAGTTCTAGCATCAGCAATCAGACAACAAAAGGAAATCAAAGGCATCAAAATTGGCAAAGATGAAGTCAAGCTTTCACTTTTTGCAGATGACATGATATTATACATGGAAGATCCGATAGACTCCACCAAAAGTCTGCTAGAACTGATACATGAGTTCAGCAAAGTCATAGGATACAAAATTAATGTACAGAAATCAGTTGCATTCTTATATACTAGTAATGAAGCAACAGAAAGACAAATAAAGAAACTGATCCCATTCACAATTGCACCAAGAATCATAAAATACCTAGGAATAAAGCTAACCAAAGATGTAAAAGATCTGTATGCTGAAAACTATAGAAAGCTTATGAAGGAAATTGAAGAAGATACAAAGAAATGGAAAAACATTCCATGCTCATGGATGGGAAGAATAAATATTGTTAAAATGTCAGTACTACCCAAAGTAATCTACACATTCAATGCAATCCCAATCAAAATTGCACTTACCTTTATTTATTTATTTATTTAAATTTTTTTTAACGTTTATTTATTTTTGAGACAGAGAGAGACAGAGCATGAACGGGGGAGGGTCAGAGAGAGAGAGGGAGACACAGAATCTGAAACAGGCTCCAGGCTCTGTCAGCACAGAGCCCAATGTGGGGCTCGAACTCACGAACCACGAGATCATGACCTGAGCCAAAGTCGCACGCTTAACTGACTGAGCCACCGAGGCACCCCGTGCACTTACCTTTAAATGGAAGATAGGTGCAAAAAAAAAAATAACATGCAGATTAAAAAAGCAAATTAAAATTACTTTCATTAGAGCTGGTCAAGCAAACTGGTGAGGCTACTCATTGTTAAAACTGATCAAAATCACCTATACAGCTAAACAAAATGAAAACTGAACAAGCTAATTTTGGGCAACTTTTCCTTCTTATTTTCTTATTTACAAATAAGATGTTTTGGTCCCAAATTTTCCAGGAAACTCATTCCTGTTACACTGATGATGTGAGATCTGTAATGAAAATTATTATCTTCATGGGTAACAATGAATTGAAAGACAGAAAGATATTAAAAAATGTAAACAAATCCCAAAGAGATATAGTTCAGTAGGCTGAACCACAAAGATATTATGCTTGTAAAGCTTCTCTTGGAAGAACCAGACCCATTCTAATGCCAATCTCTCCTCATTCAAGGTTAGCAAATATAGCAAAGCAGTATCAGAATTTCCTCCTGGGTTATTATTAAGAATTATATAGATGACTAGACCACCACCATTACCTTGAGTACCTTTACAATAAAGCGCAATGAAGCTCCTAAAGTCAGCAGATTGTTGGGACTCAAACTCTAATTGACCAGCATGCTTGCCACTTCCCACTGGCAGCTGGGCCCAGGACTAGAACAGGCTGTGATCACCATCATGCCCCAGTGGTCTCTTCAATCCCCCATGCAGCTGTGGCTGTGCTCTAATGCCTCCTTGGGAAGATAGGAAATGGCATTTCAGGGAGTACCTGGTGCATTATACAGTGATCTTCTTCAGTGAAAAAGGTCACATATATTAAAAAGATGGTTCCCATGGGTTATTGAAATTTTCTATTACTTGTATAAAACATTTTTCTTTATTCCCTTTTTTTCTACCAGTGCTTTCTAAAGCCTCTGGGTGGCACATTTAATCACAAACTTGCCTTGCAATTGAGGGGCATGGTGGTACAAAGGGATCTGCATCAATTGTTACTTCCCCAACCCCCAATAACCTTTCTACATTTATTTTTCCCTATGTTTCTGTATTTAGCATTTTCTTTCTCTGTAAATGCAATACAAAATGTTCTATGCTATCTGTAATTTAAGAATCATCTCAAGTTATAAAACCTCAGATCAGAATAATCAATTACATATATGTGGAATACTGGCAGAGGAAATTGGAAAGACACCATGAGAAATAACAAGGATTGGAAACAATACTTGATGGACAAGAGTAGAACTTGATGGGTGTTTTAATCAGGTGTGTGACCTTAAACATTGCTTAACCCTTCATGGGCCTGAAACTCTTCATCTGGGAAATAAAAACTCTTAATTTTTTATTAACACTGTGCTTCTTCCTTGCCAGTTACTGTATGGCATGGATGAATATTTATCATTTAAAAATCTTTTATTTAGGGGTGCCTTGTAAGCTCAGTCGGTTGAGCATCTGACTCTTGATTTCAGCTCAGGTCATGATCCCAGGTTCATGAGATTGAGCCCCGTGGTAGGCTCTGTCTGAACACAGAGGCTGCTTGGGATTCTCTCTCTCCATCTTCCCCCCTCCCCTGCTCGCAAACATGCACATTCTCTTTACCCAATTAAATAAACATTACTTAAAATTTATATAGATAAGATATAAAACATTGGAAGAATATGTTACATATCCTGGTTTTGAAGCCTAATATAGAAGCTGTTATTTCTTATTATGTTACTCGGGTTCTGAACCACTAAAAACCATTAGTGGGCTAAAAATTATTCCTGGTGATACTGTTGAAATATTTATAGCCTTTAAACAGACCAAAAATTACTAAGCATAAAGCCCAGAATCTGTAAAAATAAATGTTTTTTGGACTTACTTGCTTCTTAGGTGTTTGGATTCATGTTCTTCCATTGAATCTATAGTATATTGATTCCAATATCTGATATAGGGATGACTAATTATGGTTTCTCAATATTGATGTGAGATCAAATTTATTGAAATGTTGGAATTTTACAGTATGTTTTCACTTTAACATTTTTCTTAAAAATAAAAACTTTAGGTGAATTTTTAAATGAATTATAAATAGATAAAATATTTACTAAGTTTAATTTCCTTTTGGATTTCATTATAACGAATGTGAAAATTAATGAGTTGTAACATGGAATTAATATTCTGATAATAAATCTAAGAATTACACTACTACATTTCATGCTTTGAAATAGCATGTTCATGATTACTGTGTTACTTACCAAAGGAAGGAATAGCTACAGAGTCAAATATACCTCAACTGGCTACAATAATATAATAAGCAGTTATGTCATCTATCATTTGCTTATACATTTTCTTTTTTATTTTTTTTAATTTTATTTTTTTTAACATTTATTTATTTTTGAGACAGAGAGAGACAGAGCATGAACGGGGGAGGGTCAGAGAGAGGGAGACACAGAATCTGAAACAGGCTCCAGGCTCTGAGCTGTCAGCACAGAGCCCGATGCGGGGCTTGAACTCACGGACCGTGAGATCATGACCTGAGCCAAAGTCGGCCGCTTAACCGACTGAGCCACCCAGGCGCCCCTGCTTATACATTTTCAATACAAATCTATGGATGGGATTTTTCTATTTTTTTCATATTAAGATTATTACATTGGACTTTTAACTGAATTTTGATGTTTCCAATGATGTGTGATAGTTACAGTTTTATAATTAGGGAACATTTCATAAATGTGTTTGTATAAAAATATTTTTCAAATGTGTAAGAAAAAAATATACAGATTTAAAGACTTTAACCCTCTTCTACTCTTTCCAAAGAAAAATTATCTTTGCTAGAAGAAATAATATCCATACATAAAAAATAATCCAAAATGATGATAACTCAATGGTAGGGTATCATTGAATGAATCTTCACTTCCCCCACTGATTTGGAATGCTACCCAATGCTATATCAAGCTCCTATATATTTTATAATCTTGTTTCTAGACTCTCCATCACATTGTATTGGTCTGTCTAGCCCTTAACTAATAACCCACTACCTGAACTGCTACAGATTTACAGATATCTGTCTGTAGTAGGATGAGTCCAACATTATTGTTCTTCTCTCCGCCTCCTTACTAGAATTCAAGTATTTTCTTTCCTATGAATTTTACTATCTCTGTGTAACATTCAAATCCTGAAATCTTTTGAAACTTAGAATGTATTTTTTATTGAAATTACACATTACTTTGAGATGATTTATAATCTATGTGATATTGAACCTTCCCACTAGAAACGGAAGTCCATAATGTTATCTGACTTCAGAAACTAAAATAAACAGGTTTTAATGTAGTGTGCAAAATCTGACCAGACCTAATTCATTTTGTGACTAACCAGGATCTGATGTGATCTGAGTCTTCAATATATCCTGTTTACTGTGAATGTTAAAATATTTAACTATAGAAATATTACTGTACTTGAGGAAATGGTGATGCCCCAAATTCAGAGGGGGACTTATTATATAGTACATTTGAGTTTTTCACTAATGTACCATACAGAAAACGTACACAAATTATAAGTATACACTTTGTAAATTGTCACAAAGTGAACTCACCTTAAACCACCAAAGGAACTACATATTATCTCCTAACACTAAAGAATAGTTTTCTTGTGTTTCAATTTTCTAAAAGTATAATTGTGTACCATATTAATGTAACAAGAGGAGAAATTGGATGTGGGGTACATGGGAACTATCTGTACTTTGTCACATTTCTCAAAAACGTTTCATAGATTTGATTTCTGTCACTAAACACTATTGTGTAAGATTTATAGAAGTTTTATATAGCAATTTCATTCATGTGCATTGAACAGTATTCCATTCTATTAATGCACAACAAATTATCAAATTCACTTATAACACTTGTGTTGCTTTTAGTTTTTTTTGTTATTTGTGATAATGCTGATATGTACATTTTTATAGAAGTTGTTTGGTAAGTATATCCATACATAGTCACTGAAGAAGGTTTCTGGTCACAGAGACTTAATTGTGGAAAGGTCTTAATTACATATTTAATTGCTTATATAAGGTATAGAGGATAATAGAGATTTTCTGTTTCTTCTTGTTCTAAGTTCTGGTAAATTTTGTTTTAGGAATTTGTCCATCTAACTTGTCAGATTTCTTGACACAAATATAACATTCCCTAATTACTTTCTTTAAGATTGCAGGATCTGTAGTGATGTCCACCTTGTCATGATTTTTTTTTTTTTTAAGTTTAAGAGGGAGAGTGTGCGTGTGAGTGGGGCAATGGCAGAGAGGGAGCAAAAAAACCCAAGCAGGCTCCACAAGGTCGGCACAGAGCCCTACCTAAGGCTCAAACTCCTGAAACATGAGATCATGACCTGAACCAGAATTGTGAGTTGGACTCTTAACCAAAGGAGCCACCAGGTGCCCCTCTCCTTTGTCATTTTTAATACTGTTTACTTGTACCCTTTTTCCACCTTTAAGCTGTCTTGCCTGGGGTCTATCAATTTAACACCTTTGGACTTAGAAAATAATCATGCAGTGGAAAAGACTACTTCATTGGTTTCTGTCTTTATCATTCCTTCCCCTGGCTTCCTTTCAGTTTAATTTCCTGATTTTTATGGTAACTTTTTGAGGTTGCTTTTGATCATGAAACTTGAGCATTTCCACTTTTCTAAAACATGGATGTAGTGCTATAAACATCATTCTGAACAGAGCATTAGATATCCCACAAGTAGTGATGTGATTTTCATGTAATATCTTTTTTGACTCAGTGACTATTTAGAATTCTATTTTACAAAAGTATTTGGGGATTTCTTCTTTTAAAAATTAGTTTATAGCTTATTCCATTTGTTTAGGAATATACAATGACTTTGATTCTTTGCAGTGTTTTGAGACTTTATAGCTTAGCATATAGTCAATATCTATAAATGCTTCAGGTTCATTTGAAGAAAATGAAGTTTTCAGTTGTTGGGTAGAGCAGCTTATATGTAAATTATATAAAGTGTGGTGTTTTGTTCAAACTTTCTACATCCTTACTTATCTACATATTCTTTCAATTGCTGAGGGAGAACAGTTAAAATTTTTAGTTCTGTGCACTTACAAAATGAGGCTGTGACTTTTAGTACAAACAAATGTAAAATATCATGATAGATTCATCTTTTTAAGTAATAACTTTTATCTATTTTTTCTGATATTATATCAATATAAAATCTTTTTGTATTAATTTCCATTCAAATTTCACTGTATATCTTTATATTCGAAGTGTTTCAACTGCAAGTGTTAAAAAAAAGATTGTCAGACCAACTTTTTTGTAAAACTAGATAGGGTTCTGCATTTACATATAAATGGTTTTGGTAGATTCTATTTCTTTACAATTCTTTGTGAGCTGAGTATACATCCTGCTTCATTGACTTCAGGTTTCTCCATTTGTCTTTTGACCTCTGGGATGTAGGTAATTGCCCACTGCTCTGTCATGGAAACATCATATCCCAGATAAGATGTGCTCTTTGGGCCTGAGTTTTAGAACAAGAAGACAAGAGAGACAAACCAGATCCCAAACCACAGCCTGGAGCTGACTGTCACAGTCTACCTACCCTCCAGCTGCTAATAAGCAGTGAGAGCAAGAAACACTTTTGCAAGCTACAGAGATTTTGAGAGGCTGTTTTTGTATATATATAGCCTAATGAAAGCTGATTAATTTTAGAAAATCATACCATAATGTGGTGTTGCTATAGAAAACACATAAAATATGTGTCCATTAACTTCTGAGTTAGGAAAACGATTAAAGGACTCTGAAAAATAAATGGCATCTATGCAGTGTCAAAACATTTGGTAAGACTGTCACCTGTGATTCCTTGGAAATCAGACAAGTTTATGACTTTGTCTAATTGCTGGTAAGACAGAATCTTAATAACTTTAGCTGGTTGGTTTTAGCTGTGTTTCTTGAGTTACTAGAAGATAGAAATGAGCTCGAAAAAGGATTGGGGTGTTGGCCAGCAGGAATGAAAGCCCTTGGTGAGGTTGGTATTTCACAGACCAGAAAGGACCTGGCTTTGAAATCAGACCTGTTTTTATATACCAACTCAACCATTCATTAGCAGTATGATATGGTATATCAGTTAAGAAAAAGTGGCTTATGCTCTGGTTACAAACAACTCCAAAATGTCATTAGCTTAAAAGTTGCCTTAGTTAAGTCTGGTGAATATATCCACCCTGGTGGATATAACAAAGTTCCTTAGTCAAGTCTGGTGAATATATCCACCCTGGTGAACCAGGAGCACTATTTCCCCTTATCCTTGTCATAGTTCCTCAGGTGTCCAGGCTGATGGAGTCTCTAGTTCACCATATACTTCCATTTGGAAGGAAACATGAACATATAACGATATAGACATATGAGTAATTTTAACAAATAGATCAATAAAGGGGCACCTAAGTGGCTCAGTCGGTTGAGCATCCGACTTTGGCTCAGGTCATGATCTCATGGCTCGTGAGTTCAAGGCCCGTGTCACAGCCTGGAGCCTGCTTCACATTCTGTCTCTCTCCCTTTCTCTGCCCCTCCCCGAATCACGTTCTCTTTCTTTCTCTCTCAAAAAGTAAATAAAATAATAATAATAAATAAATAGATCCGTATGGGCATAGAGGTCATCAAAACATATTGAGTCAAGGCAGCCTTATTCCTGCTTTCTTCAAGCCAATGTGAATAATCTGGTAGAGCTTCATGGGAGTGCTAACATTTGACCAGAATTATTAGCACACAGCTACAGTGACCTATAATCCCCTGTTTAAATTTATTTTTTTTTAATATTCATTTATTTTTGAGAGAGACAGAATGCAAGTGGGTTAGGGGCAGAGAGAGAGGGAGACGCAGAAGCAGGCTCCAGGCTCTGAGCTGTCAGCACAGAGCCCGACATGGGGCTCGAACTCACGAGCTGTGAGATCATGACCTGAGCTGAAGTCGGACGCTCAACCGACTGAGCCACCCAGACACCCCTATAATCCCCTGTTTAAATATTTGTTCATCACTTATGTTTGAATCTTAATTCACAGTTATTAAATCCAGGTATTTTTATTAATCATCCTTTCTTCTCTAATCTAATGGTGATTTAGGCGCTGTGTCTGAGACATTAAAGAGATGATAAGGCATAGTTCTTGATCGCAGTTTATAATCTCTAGAGGACCCACTGCAATAACATGCACCCCAGCATGGATTAGTACCACAGAACTTGTAAAGCTCTAACCATGCTCTGAGGGGTTGGCCAGAGACTTATCTCATAATGAGTGACGTTTTGCTTTTGTTTTCTTTTGCCAGAAGATTGTTTTTAAAGTTCACAGCAACGTCAGATTGGCTTATTCTTAACTGAACCTCTCGACTATAACAGTGGTTACAGAGTTTTAAATATGTACTCAGCATATATGATGCATCTTTTATAGAGAATGTCACTAACAAAAAGCCTTGAGGTAGATGTGATTATCCTACATTACAAATGAGAAAACTGAGACCAAAAGGTAAAAGAAACTTATCCAAATTTGCAAAACTCAAATGCAGGAGAGATGAAACTTGGAAACCCAGCAGTTTTATTTGAAAGCCATGGTTTGGGCCATGGTACTTTGGTACCTTTTACTGAAATCTGGAGAATTGATTTTTAGTAAGTTCTAATCAATTTCCCTTTTACAGATTCTGATTTCTCATTTGTTCTTCAGGTTTAGAAAGTTTTTGATCCAAGCATTCCTCCCTTCTTCTTTTTAATATTATTTATTTTTTCCTTAGGTATCTACAGAAGAAGGCTTGAGTCTGGCCAGGGAATATAACTGTGCTTTTTTTGAGACTTCTGCAGCCCTCAGATTCTGCATTGATGACGCCTTTCACGGTCTAGTGAGGGAAATCCGCAAGAAAGAGTCCATGCCATCCTTGATGGAAAAGAAACTGAAGAGAAAAGACAGCCTATGGAAGAAGTTAAAAGGCTCATTGAAGAAGAAGAAAGAAAGCATGACATGATATCCTTGCTTCTAACTCCCTTATTCTCTTTCTGAATTTTATCAGTTGGACAATTCCATGTGTTGCATTTGGCTTCAATATTTTCTGTCTCTCTCTCTCCTTCTCTTTAAATATCTGCCTATAGGTAAAAGCAAGATCTGCATAACTGTACCTCTTGAGATAGTTTTGTTTTGCCCTTAACAGTTGGATGGATTTTGTCAATCAGCTGGATATGCTGTTTAAGTTTTTACAATATATTACTAAATAAAATTGACATTCCAATTGCCTCATTTCCCTTTAAAGAGTCTAGCTTCATTTGGTATGCTGTCTGGTTATAGAGGAAATTCAAAATTGCAGACAGAATGATAAAAGGCTCAGGGGATCTGCCTTTGCCTGATAAGACTCTGATTGTTTGCATTTCAGGAATCTCAGTAAATAATGAAGAAGCTCAGGAAACAATTCAGAGCAGGAGTCTGCAGCCTTGTTTTTCCTTAACTGTAGAAGGCTAGGTGCTTTTTAGTGAAGATAAACCTTAGTGGAATTATTAATAATAGGAACAAGTTGTGGCTTGTTGGAGGGCTAAAAGGAAATATCCCGGTATTTGCAGGGCTCTGCCCTGTTAGGCTTTGGCAAAATTATCACAGTAAAGTCACTGAGCTGTGGCAAAAGGATATTTTCCTTGTAGCCAGAAGAGAGGCTAATAGGAACTTGGTGGTTCAGATATTCATAAAAAGACACACTGTTCCCTCTCAGTGGGAGTCCCTCTTAGGACTGCTTCACCTACAGGGCAAGAGGCTTTTTGACCCAGAGACCCTATATTATCATGGGCTTAATTTCCCATCTCTTCTTACTTGAACATGAAACACTACCAGTTAGAGGATTCTTTTTCTTACTTGTTTACAATGGATCACCATGCAAAATGAAATTGTCTATTCACTCATTGATCCCACTGTGTAATTTGGTTTATTCCAATTAAAGCTTAGAAAGTACCTAACTTGAACAGTTCTGAATATTTAACAGACAACTGTTATTTAACAGCTAAACATGGGTTGGAATCCATCCAACCTTCATGTGTTGGGGCAGTTTTTATCATAAATTAGAAAATAGGATGAAGGGTACACATACAGCATTCAAACACATATTATTTTTAATTCACAATGCCCCTAGCATTTGTTAATCTCTGAAAATGCAGGAATGACTCAAGGTAGCTTAACATATAGTGGGAAAACTCACTTGGCTGAAGAATAGTTGGATTACACGTTATTAGGTAAGAAGATGCATTTCATATAGTAACATAGTTAACTGGAAGGAATTTAGAGATCATAATTTTTCAACTGGCACACTAAAATTTCAGCTTTAGTAGTGTACTTGTGGGTCCTTTTATTGCTTGGAGCCAAGGCTTTTGTCGAAACCACATGGACTTCATTGCTCTTGCTCCTATGCCCAGGGATGAAGGCACCAGGCATGCAATTAACTGCTGCCAACTCCCCTCCTTTGGTTTTTCCTCAACCCTCATATTCCATGGTGTAGGACACAAATTAATCAATTTTTTTCCCATTCTATAGTGTCCTGAAACCAAATTCACTATATCTTTTCATTCTCAGGCATTCATAATTAGGGGGAAAACACATTTTAAAAAAGAACACATGGAGATGATATAAAGATATTCCTAGAGAACTGATTGCTTCCTCCTTTTCTTGGTCCTGAATGTTTAATACTCTGTTTCTGTCTTGTTAAAAATGGTTTAGTACATTCTTTGCCTTCTGTACATTCTTCTCCCTTTGCAGCCCCTGACCCCTAGAATTTTTCCAAGCCTGAGAAGACCCTGTGAATACTATATTCCACCAGACTCTTCTGTTTGCTAGAAGATGCAATCTAGGAAACATAGTACTTGGTACTTAGTTTTAGATGATGAAACTATATCTTTGAAAACCTGATTACTGCCCAGTCTATGAATACTAATAGTATTTGGTGCATTTCCTAACATGACCGAGTCTTTGTAAGTTTTATTACTGTAAGCTCCACTGCCTTTGGCTCTAGAATTTTGTATCTCTTTTATTCCTTCACTTTCTTTATACTCCTTGAGTGCTGATAAATAATTTATATAGTTTAGAAATTTTTAGTGAGGTTTAGATTGGGTAACATTTGCCAGGTCTAACCATTTCACTCTATGGAAGGAAGAAGGTCTGTAAATTATCACCTAGGGCTGCATGAATTTGAGATAGTTATCACAAGCAGAGATTGAGGCAGACTTCAAACATTCATTTAAACCATTCTTCCTTCTTTCTTCTGGAAGACTGGGCAGAAGGAAATGTTCCAGAAGAATAAAACCTAGATATTTCTGCCCAAGGTCTATTGATTCACACTCTCCTGGCATAAGACCAAAATGTCAGAATCTTGTTTTTGATCATTATCCCTGAAAACTTCCAACTGGAACTAGAAAATCTAAGTCAATCTCAAAAGCTCAGAGAAGAAAACCACAAACTACACCTGCCTACATTGCCAAGGAAGGGTCAAGAAACTCTTGAAAATAATCATCTGTATCCACTGTAGATGAATGTGTAATCACCAACACATTTTATCAAATAGTGAGTAAAAGCCTACTATGCACTAAGCACTTTTATAGATAGCACACTCACGTATATATGGTGTGTGTAAGTGCGTGTTTAATGAGGCACTTAGGAAATCCTAAATACAGTTTTCTGTCCTCTAGAAATGTATCATGTATCTATTTCTAGGTGTTTTTCATTAACATATCTTGTAGGTCCCTGTGATAAAATAATTTCTCAGATCAGATATAAGAGCAGTCTAAAATATTATATTTTGTGTTTAGTTGAGCTTGGGAGCTTCTATAGAAAATGCCAGTGAGGAAAAAAAACATGGGCACTTGGGCCAAACATTACACACATCACATTCAGATGTGTAAGGAACAAATAGCTGCTTATTTCTAACTCATCTGTTCTTTCTCAAGAGCCCCTGACTAATGGGTAGTTGGGCAGGGAGGTGGGGATGGGTGGGAAGGGGGGGTTAGGGGGCACTAAATTTTAGTTCAGTGCAGTAATTTAATGCTAATATGGGGCAATCATTTAAGAAATATCTGTAAGTAATACAACCTCTGCCTTGTGTACTTAGGTCAGTGTTTTATCAAATTTTTGCCCTGTTTATTCTCCTTTATCAAACTGCATCTGTGTACAAGGGAAAGGTGTGGTTTATGGGACCTTGTGGCAGTAGAGTTCCCTCCTCATCTTCTAAGTCCCACAGTACCCTTTGCATCCTCTTTAATCTTTTTAAGCAAGGGTCTGCCAACAAATTGGAAAACTTAGAAGAAATGGATAAATTCCTAGAAACATAACCTACCAAAACTAAAGCAGGGAGAAATAGAAAACTTGAGCAAACAGGTTACCAGCAATGAAACTGAATCAGTAATCAAAAAACTCACAACAAACAAAAGTCCAGGACCACATTGCTTTACAGATGAATTCTACCAAATATTTAAAGAAGAGTTCATACCGGGGCAGCTGGGTGGCTCAGTTGGTTAGATGTCTGACTTTGCCTCAGGTCATGATCTCACGATTCATGAGTTCGAGCCCCTCATGGGGCTATGTGCTGACAGCTCAGAGCCTGGGGTCTGCTTCGGATTCTGTGTCTCCCTATCTCTCTGCCCCTCCCCTGCTTGTGCTCTGTCCCCCCACCCCTCTGAAAAATGAACATTGAAAAAATTTAAAAAAAAGAAGAGCTCATACCTATTCTTCTCAAAATATTCCAAAAAATGGAAGAGGAAGGAAAACTTCCAAATGATACTATGAGGCCAGCATTATCTTGATAAGTAAAACCAGATAAAGGTATCACAAAAAAAAAAAAAAGAAGAAGAAGAAGAGAGAGAGAGAACTATAGGCCAATATCTTTGATGAATACAGATGTAAAAATCCTCAACAAAACATTAGCAAACAGAATCCAATCATACATTAAAAAAAATCATACACCACAATCAAGTGGGATTTATTCCCAGGATGCATGGATGGTTCAATATTTGCAGAACAGTTAACATGATACATCACATCAGTAAGAGAAAGGGTAAAAACCCTATGATCATTTCAATAGATGCAGAAAAAGCATCCAACAAAGTACAACATGCATTCATGATAAAAACCCTCAACAATATATGTTTAGAGAGAACATACCTCAACATAATAAAGGCTTTACATGAAAAATCCACAGCTAACATCATACCCATCATTCCTAAGGTCAGGAACAAGACAAGGATGTCCACTCTTACCACTTTTATTCAACACAGTACTGGAAGTCCTAGCAACAGCAATCAGACAACACAAAGAAATAAAAATTACCAAATTGGTAAGGAAGAACTAAAACTTTCACTATTAGCAGATGACATGATACTATATATAGAAAACACTAAAGACTCCACCAAAAAAGTACTAGAACTGAAGTGAATTCAGTAAAGTCACATGATACAAAATCCATGTACAAAGGTCTGGCCAAGTTCTTTTTTTTTTTTTCAATTTTATTTTATTGTCATAAAATTGTCATAATTGTCAAAAAAAACCCCACTTGACATGAGATCTACACTCTCAATAAATTTTTAATTGTACAATATATTATTGGTGACCAGAGGTACAATGTTGTACATCAGATCTCTAGAACTTATTCATCAGCTTGAAACTTTATGGCCTTTCATTAGTAATTCCCCATTTCGTCCCCACCCCCCCCAAGTCATGGCAACTATCTGATTCTGTTACTGGACTCGTTGACTCAGTGGCATGTTGAAGGTTGGCAAGTTGGGCCATGACAAATAAGCACTTTCTGCTAGTGTCCATGAAATTGCTCTTTGCTTTTGGGTCTAAAGGTCCTTCCCAACATGGTGCCTTTATTCTGACCCCACGTCTCCTTCAGGCACCTCTATCAGCACCTGTGCCTCTCTTTGGGCTAGCTTTCATGCCACACACAGGCCATGGGGATTCCTGAGTGCTGCCTCAGTAAAGCTTTGCAACTCTGCCCCCCACCTCTATCTAGTTCATGTGGGGCTGCCCACAAGGAATCTAGTTTACTCCTAGTATTAATGAGCAAAAGTGATATATATGCATAGATCAATGAGAATGTGTTCTATCAGCTGTAAACAATAAGTGTGCCCATGACCATGGGACTTGGGTTACTAGCCCAAGTTCTGAAATTTCCTTGTGGTTGACTGTAGGGAATCCCCCACCATTAGTCAGCCTGAGGGACCTAGGGTGCAGAATTAGGAAGAGGATCTCGATGTATAGTCCATTTGCTTTTTAGTATCTCTTTTCTGCAGGCCATCTGCTCGGAGTAGGCTGCATGTTTTTCTTTTCTCTAAGTAATTTTTTAACAACATGCTGGCATGTAAAATAAACAAGAAAACAGAATTTAATAGTCCAAGATGAGAAATGATTTGCTTGTTATAGGTGGCTTCTATTCTTCTGCTTTTAAAGCACCAAAATACACTGCTTTAAAATATGGGAACCCATCTCAATAAAGACGTTACATATTTTTTTAAAAAGCCATGGATCTGGCAAAATTTTAAGGTAGAATATATTTTAAAATATTTCAAAACAGAGTGTTCCCCATCACACATGTAATATCTAAGAATAAGTCTTCTGACCATCTTTATATAAATTGAAGTTGTAGTTCTTCTGGTTTGGGTCTTTACATGGTACTAGAAGATGTACTAAAACCTACCTCACCTAAATCCTCTACTGTCAGCTCGCACTTGAACACTTGAGCTTTGCTTGAGATTTTCCCATTAGAGTTTCTATCCAGGGTTAGATGTCAAAGTGCCATCATTTTATTCGGGCCATAGATCCACTATAAACGTAAATTTAAGAAAGTAGAAAATTTCTCATTAAAATATCAATGACATAAATATATTTGTCCTATGATTGCTACTTTTAACAGCAGAGCAGAGGGGCCTATGATGGAAAGGACAAAGAATGTGTGAATTTTTATGGGTGAAGAAGAGCACCTAGACCATGCATCATTTAGGGGATAGCAGGTCCACGTAGCCTACTGTACCTAAAAGTGGGGGATGTACAGGATAGAACAATGCAAACAGCAAAGTGAGAGGATCATGCAGAAATTAAAGGGATGCTGTCCAGCAAAGCTGGGACTAAGAATGTACAGAATGTACAGAAAACTCACACTGTATCCTACTTCGTTTGACCTTTTGCTTCAGTCCTGTTCTGCCTCTAATATTCCATTACATATCAAGATAATTTGGTGTAACCCTCTCCTTTCAACATACTAGTGTAAATCATGAAACTGTATGGATAAGAAAGGACATCAATAAATCAACATTTCAGCCCTGTAAAAAATAGGCACAAAGTTCTAATATCTGTGCCATATGTATCCAATTCATTTAAAAAATATATTCTGTAGTAAATAACCTTTGTTCTCCCAAAAAGTTAAATAAAAATAAGTCAGTTAATTAATCAATTAAATACTAGTGTTTCAAGCAACCATAAAAATCCTGATAACCTGGTTCCCTCCTATAGGAGAGGAAACTGAGGTTTAGAGCAAAGAGAAGCCTGCAGGCATGCAAGGTCAGCCAGGCCTCTTCACCTTCATTCTGGTGATCCTTTTAGTGCCCCTCAATGCCCTTTAGGGACCAAAAAGGCTAAAAACCAATATGAAAATGCCTGTCCCTTTAATGTTTTCTGGTCTCTCAAGGAAGAGACAGAGAGAGAAGAGATATGTGACAACTTCAGGCTCATGAGGTGTCAGCAACTCTAGACACCAATTTTTGCTAGAATAACTTTAGGTTATTATATGTTCCATTTTTAGTAAAAATTATCTCAAAAGAAGGAAAAAATTCTTCTGATGTGCCCAGCATGCCACTAAGATCACAACAACAATTTATTCTGTGGACTGTCTATGTTGCAATTTGGGTATCATTCAGCTTTCTCTAGAGGTGTAATTAAAACCCGCTAATAAATAAATGAAAAAAAAAAGGTGGTTTCTAGAATAGATCCACAGTGTCTCTTTAAAATCTATGAAATATAGGGGCGCCTGGGTGGCGCAGTCGGTTAAGCGTCCGACTTCGGCCAGGTCACGATCTCGCGGTCCGTGAGTTCGAGCCCCGCGTCAGGCTCTGGGCTGATGGCTCGGAGCCTGGAGCCTGTTTCCGATTCTGTGTCTCCCTCTCTCTCTGCCCCTCCCCCGTTCATGCTCTGTCTCTCTCTGTCCCAAAAATAAATAAAAAAGTTGAAAAAAAAAAAATTTAAAATCTATGAAATATGAGGACTGTTTACCTCCTTTTTTAGCTTAGGCCAATAGGACACTGAGAGCAATGCTATTGTAAGTCATCCTTTGGATAGTGCTTTAGACAAGGGAGCAAGCATGTCAACTAAGGGGAATTTACCAAAGATTTAAAATGTATCATTATTGAGAAGTGCTGGACTTACAGCAATTAGAGTGTATGTTTATGTGCAGAAGAGGTAAAGAGATGAATAAAAACACTATCAGTGTGCCACTGCCCTGGAGACACCTGAAAAGCTCAAAACTACTATGAATTACACATGCAAAATTTCTCTGTTCACATCGTGCCTAAATCACACATAGACTATAACTTTTGTTCACTTAAGTCCTTCACCTTTCTGAGAGCTAATCAGTTGCCACATAACATGGAGATGAGACCAGGACACAAAAAGGATAGTCTTTGAATGGTTTATCTTGGCCTTTGGCATACGTTGTTTTCTTTTCTCTTCCTTCCTCCCTCTCTTCTTCCCTCCCTCCCTTGCTTTCCAGAGACAAAGAGCATGAGCAGGGGAGGAGCAGAGGGAAAGGGAGAGAGAGAACCTCAAGGCTCCACACCCACCACAGAGCCCGATGTCGGGCTAGATCTTACAACCATGAGATCATCACTTGAGCCAAAATCAAGAGTCGGACACGTAACCAGCTGAGCCAGCGAGGTGCCCCACGTAATTTATTTTATAGCATAACCTGTGAATTTATTAGGTTTTTTATAGGTTAATAATAGAAATTATTTGTATCCTTCCTTCTGTCATTGAGAGGAAAGAAGAACTCTATAGACATAAATATAGGACCAAAAAAGTCAAACTAAAATGATAGATGATCCACTAATTTGCAAATAGCTAACTCACTGACATATATTCATGCAATGTTAATCCACTCAACATTCATTTATTCCTGTATTTGTTCACTTAATATTTTTGAGCTCCTGTTGTATACAGCACACCTTGCTTGGCATTTTTTAAATTAACTTCTCAGTAATCACATAATAAACCAAACCATTCAAATATACATTGAAAAATACTTCTTGAGTACCTACTCTGTCAAGTACTGAACTAAGCTCTGGGGATATAATTATACAAAAACAGGGTTGGCCCTTGGACTCTTGGAGCTTATAGTCTAAAGAAGAGGGGCGCCTGGGTGGCTCAGTCAGTTAAGCGTCTGACTTCCGCTCAGGTCATGATCTCGCGGTTTGTGAGTTCGAGCCCCGCATTGGACTCTGTGCTGACAGTTCGGAGCCTAGAGCCTGCTTCAGATTTTGTGTCTCCCTCTCTCTGCCACTCCCCTGGTCATGCTCTCTCTTTCTCTCTCTTTCTTTCTCAAAGAATAAATGAACATTAAAAAAAAATTAAAGAAGAAACAGAGCAATGAACTATTTAGATTTGTAATTTTAAAATTGGGACTATAACCAATACTATAATGGGAAGCTATGGAGTGAAAATATTGTCCATTAGTAGGGGAATTTTAGTAGGTGAGGACTTCTCTGAAGACATGAAGATTGGCTTGGGATACCAAGGAGAAGCACCATTTATTTAGGCCAAGGGGAGAGGGATGATGTTAAGGTGTTCTGGGCATCAAGAGTAGCATGCACATCAGCCCCAAGGCTAGTGGATTCATGGTGAGTATGGGTGACTGGCATAGCAGGGATGGAAAAGAGTTCTATGATATGAGTAGACAGGAGGAGAAATTGGGAATAAGACCATGCAGGTCTGTTCAGGGTGAGAGTTATGAGTTTGCTCTTTATCCTATGAAAAATGAGATCCTGTTAAAAAGATTTAAACAGATGAATTATAAATTATTTGCCTTGTAAAATAGTAATTCTGGCTCTGGAGAATAGATTGGGAAGAGAATAAAATGCCATAACTCCATTTTATCAGAAATTATCTAATTGAATACCTATAATTTACTCAGGGCTGAATAAAAATTTTTGAAAACTGGTCACCCTCTGGAACATGTGATGCTGTCATTTTTATAGCAATGACCATACATTCTTTCCTCTTCTTCACATCGAAGTTTACAAAGCCCTTCTCTGAACAGACCAAGGAATTTATTCATTCTTCAGGATTCTTTCAACTATATCCAGGAAAGTATGGCTAATGCATGTCACGATTTCATTGAACATCCTTATAGTGTTCCCTAATATGCTGGTATTCCCACACATCAGTCTTATGCCTATCATGACATCTTGATTTCTGCACCTCATCCCAATTCATTAATGTCACTCCTTGGACATTCAGAACACAATTTATAGGAATCGATTGAGGTTATTTTGTTGTACTGTGTTTTATTGTTAATTGAGAAGCTAATCAAGTTCGTAGAGATCACGGAAGATGAAGGTATCAAACTTCATTAGTAGAAAACAGGATGTGTTTGCCCAATAACTGGAGACTCTTGTTACAAAGAAAGAAGATCATCAGCCCTTAAGAGGTTGTGCCCAAGGAAAATGAATGTGGTGAGGATACATCACATCTGTGAGAAACAAGGAAACAAAGCTTATTTTTTTCCTCAAAGTTTTTCTGAGCCTCTAGTTTGACCCTGTTGTTAATCTCAGTAAAAGGAAGGAAAGTGAACAAATATTGTGATCTTTCATTATATGTCTTGTTTTTATGTTTCTTTTTCTAGTTCCCTAATCTAATGTACCCTAAATGGGTTCATATTTTCCAAGAGAGCTTTATCCCTTTGGAACTCTGAAGGAGAACAGAAAACAAAAGTAAACAAAGTACATGATAAAGAACATAGTGATTCTCACAAAGTTCAGGTTATTTGTCCTATAAAACTAACCCCTGACTAGGGATGCAGTAAATATACATTTTCAAAACAAGTTTGAGGCTCCCAGCTTAGAATCTTAGGCTCCTCCTATTTCTTATTTCAATTTCCTTTATTAGCCCTTATCATTCAGAAAAAGGGCCTGAATCAGATTTTTTTTTGAATATACCATGGAAGAGACAAGTAGGGGGTTGCTGTTACCCCTTATTGGCTATTATATAAACCATCAATAGTCATCTGTATGGATGATCACAGAAATTTCAGAAACAAACCCAAAGTTCCCAGCAAACACGTACTGATTAAAGTGAATTTAGGGAGACTGCTGTTTCCAAAATAGGGCATAGACTTACTATTTCCTGATTCTCTCCCTTGAAGTTCTTCATCAAACAATGATAATTCTGAAAACTGGAAGAGGAGACCACCTAGAAACCTCAAAAACTAAGAGATGACATTATAAGTTTCTAGAGTCTCTATTATTTCTTATATATTCCCAGACTATGTGCTGGAGAAGACGGAAGGAAGGAAGGAAGGAAGGAAGGAAAGAAGGAAGGAAGGGAGGGAGGGAGGGAGGGAGGGAGGAAAATAGAAAAGGAAGAGAGGGGAGAGGAGGGGAGGAGATGGAGGGGAGAGAAGAAAGAAGGGAAGAAGGAAGGGAGGAGGGAGGAGGGAAGATGATGTATGAAAGGACAAATGAGGGAAAGAGAAAGAAAAGTATGCTCTCTCTGGCCAAAAGATGGAGAGAAAAAAAAGTCCAAAAGAGACATAATGGGGAGTCCCAGGCCCTGATTCATAACCAAGGTCCCAGCAATTGCCAATCAGCCAGCAACAGCACCAGAAGTAGGACCCAAACTGTATAAGCTTCTACTTTACAACTTGGTCTTGCAGCAATTTGATCCACTGGTAGTAGGAAACTCCAGGACATCACATCTCTACTTTGGAACCAGGGCAATGTGGGTAGAGGACCACCATTACCAATGGGCTACAGCAAAACTTCAAAACACTACAGCACCCACAAGTGGGGCACTAGGTGTCAATCTGATCTGGAAGTGACAGCATCAGTATAGCCCTTCTTCTCTTCCCTCTACCTAGTGACATAGGGAGACCCAGGCTCAGTGGCTTCTGCCCTCTTGCTTACCCAGAATAGGGATTAGTGATAGAAGAGGAGTGCCTTTTGTCTATGCATATAGCACCAGCAGAGACTAAGTCCCAGCACTACCAGAATAATGAAGCAAAGCAAATTAACATTGGAATCTGTAAACTGTCATTGGAACTAAAGCCTATAAAAGTAGAACAGTACCTATACTGTACCTAAGCAGCCCAACTATCTGAAATAGGAAATTAAGTGGGATCAACAATCTTCTATCAAGAAAATTAAAATGTTCAGGATAATATAAGTCATTTGTCATACCAAAAACAAGGAAAACCATGATCTGAATAAGACAATCAATTGATGCCAATACCATGATGACTCAGAGGTTGAAATTATATGAAAACTATTTTAAAGCAGCTTTCATAAAATTTCTTCAACAGTCAGTAATGAATTCTCTTGAAATAAATGAAAAAAATAGAAAATATAGCAAAGAAATAAAAAATTTTGAAAAAGAACCAAATGGGAAGTACAGAACTGAAAAATACAATAACTGAAATTAAAAAAAAAAAAAAACAACCTCATTAAATGACCTCAAAAGTAGAATGGAGATGACAGAGGATAGAATTAGTAAATATGAAAACATATCAATAGAATTCATATAATCCAAACAACAGAATACTGAAATAAAAATGAACAGTCTTTTCTGCACAGTGAAGGAAATGATCAACAAAACAAAAAGGCAATCTACTGAATGGGAGAAGATATGTGCAAATAATATATCCAATAAAGGGTTAGTATCCAAAATATATTTAAAAAAACTTACATAACACCAAAAAAACAAATAATCCCATTAAACCTGGCAGAGGATTTGAATAGAAATTTTTATTTTCTTTCATTCTTTTCTATTTTAGAGAGAGAGTGTGTGTGAGTGGGGGAGAGGGGCAGAGGGAGACAGAGAATCTTAAGCAGACTCCACTCTCCGTGCAGATAGAACAGGGGGTTCTATCCCATGACCCTGGGATAGAGCTAAAATCAAGAATTGGACATAGAACTAACTGAGCCACCCAGGTGCCCCAAATAGACATTTTTCCAAAGAAGAAACACAGATGGACACCAAACACATGAAAAGATGCTCAACATCACTAATCATCAGGGAAATTCCAATTAAAACCACAATGAGATATCACCTCACACCAGTCAGAATGGCTAGTATCAGACAGACAGGATATAACAAGTGCTGGCAAAGAGAAAAGGGAACTCTCACACACTGTGGGTGAGAATGCAAACTGGTACAACCACTGTAGAAAAACAGTATGGAGACTCAAACAATTAAAAATGAGAAATAGGAATATTATATGATCCAGTAAATTTTACTACTGGGTATTTGCCCAAAGAAAATGAAAACACTAATTCAAAAATATATATGTACCTCTATGTTTATAGCAGCATCATTTCTTTAAAAATATAATCTATTGTCAAATAAACAACAACAACACACAACACCCAGTGCTCATCTCAACAAGTGCCCTCCTCAGTGCCCATCACCCACTTTCCCCTCTGCACCACTCCCCACCAACCCTCCGTTTGTTCTCTGTATTTAAGAGTCTCTTATGGTTTGCCTCCCTCCCTCTCTGTAACTTTTTTTCTCCCCTTCCCCTTCCCCCCCCCGGTCTTCTGTTAAGTTTCTCAAGATCCACATATGAGTGAAAACATATGCTATTTGTCTTTCTCTGACTGACTTATTTCACTTAGCATAATACCCTCCAGTTCCACCCACATTGCTGCAAATGGCCAGATTTCATTCTTCTTTATTGCCAAGTAGTATTCCATTGTATATATAAACCACATCTTCTTTATCCATTCATCAGTTGATAGACATTTAGGCTCTTTCCATAATTTGGCTATTTTTGAAAGCACTGCTGTAAACATTGGGGTACATGTGCCCCTAGCAGTATCATTTCTAATAGGCAAAATATGGAAACAACTTAAGTGTCCACCAAGAGGTGAAAGGATAAAGTGCATACTCATGTGCACACACACACACAAAGGAAAAACACTAGGCCATAAAAAAAAAAAGAATGAGATCTTGCCATTTGGGAGAACATGGATGGACCTAGAGGGTACTATGCTCAGTGAAATAGGTAAGACAGAGAGAGAGAAATAGCATTTGACTTCACTTATATGTGGAATCTAAAAATAAAAACAAAGAAACAACAACAACAAAAAGAAACAGACCCATAAGTACAGAGAACAAACTAATGGTTGTGACAGGGAAGGGGGTGGGGAGATAGGCAAAATGCGTGAAGGGAACTGGGAGGAACAGGTTTCCAGTTATGGAATGAGTAAGTCATGAGGATGAAAGGTACAGAATAAGGAATATAGTGAATGGTATTGTACTAGTGTTGTATGGTGACAGATGGTAGCCATGCTTGTGGTCAGCACTGCATAATGTAGAGAGTTGCTGAATCATGATGTTTTAAACCTGAAACTAACCTAATGTTGTGTGTCAACTACATGAGAGAGAGAGAGAGAGAGAGAGAACGAACAGAGTGTCAACATTCTATGGCATAATGACAAAAGATCTAATATTCATTTTACCAAAGTCCCAGAAGGAAAGGAGAGCAAAGACTGAAAAATTATTCAGAGAAGTTATTGTAGAAAATTTATCAAATTGGGTGAAATGCATAAACATACAGATACAAGAAGCTGAGAGAAGTATAAACAGGATAAGCCCAAAGAAATCTATATTAAGACACATCATGATTAAACTGAAAACAAAGAGAAAAAAATCTTTAAAGCAACCAGAGAGAAATGCATTAACAATAAAAGGAAAACCAATTTAAATGACAGGAGATGTCTCATGTGAAACCAAGGAGACCAGAGGGAAGCGGCACAACATTTTTTAAATACTGAGAGAAATGAAGTGGCAACCCAAATCTTATATCAAGTGAAATGACCCTGTAGGAATGAAAGGGAAAGAAACCCATTCTCAGATGACAGGAAAGGAAGATAATTTGTTGCTAACAGATGTTTTATGTCCAGCTTTTAGAATGGCTAAAAGAAGCTCTTCAGAGACAAATAAAATGATGATAGTGTCTGGGACCTTCAGAAAGGAGAGAATTGGGTAAATATAGAAGAGGCTAAATAGAAGAAAAGTGTGCACAGAGGATAGGTCTTGGGCTAGGCTAGGCTACTTTGTGGACCAGGGTATGGCAAGGCAATGAAGTCAATGTTTCTAGGGCCTTTTCTGCCTCCTCCATGTTGTATGTTTTATCTGTCCTTTAATCCCATTAAACAAGCTTCTAGTTTTGTTCTTTCAAAACTGCCTATCCCTTGATCCTCACTGATTTCAAACAAATGGTCTTAAGCAACCAAATAAGCAGTATAATATTAGGCAAGTTACAATCTTTCTGAGCCTCAATTTCTTAATCTGTAAAATAGGAATGATAAAAAAGAGTATTTCACAGATAGATGTGAACAATAAATGAGGTATATACATTAAAATACATTGCATAGTTTCTTATACAGTGAGTGTTAAGTAAGTAAATGAATAAATGTAGCTTATGTTGGTGAAGTAACACAATTGTGCTCTGGGCTTTCCAGAGACAAGATGGGAAAGTCTTGCCATAATGTACTTTGACAGAGAGTACATGAGTCTATTTGGAAAATAATATTAGCCTTCCTCCTTTTAGAAGTCAAAAGCCAGCATGCTTGGAGCAAAACAAAATAATTTGTGGTCTTTAAAAGATGGAAGCAAGGGGAGTCTTTATTTTTGCTTTTGTACTCTATCTACAAAAGAAGGTCAAAAAGGAGGGTTCTCCCATTACAACTTCAGCCTGGTAGATACCAATGCTAAAATGCCCAGAAAATAGAGAATGAAGTCTCAAATGGATGTCAAATATACCCAACTCTATTAAAAGGCAGGTCACCACTGCCTATGTCTCATTTCTTAATCAAGTCACCGACCTTTAAGTAAATCAAGGCCTAAAAAAAAAAAAAAAAGAACCTTTTCCACTGATGTCATAACATCAGTAAACTTATTATATGCTCTATAATTAAACTGATGTTCAACCATGCAATTTCCCCAATGTAGTAGAACAGCCAACAGGCTTGAAATCAATGCCCTTGTGATGCACAGATCTGGTTGGTTCTATTTTAATTATTCAAGGAAATAAAATCTAAAAGGTCTTTGATGAATATTGTTTAAATGTTTAAGCGGGCAGATTCCAGAGGATATGTAACAGAACACAACATAATTGCAGGGAAGAGGAAAAGGAAAAGACATCTCAATTTTAAATACATCGTAATTCACCCAAGCTCCAAATTGCACTGAAATATAAGTAGCAAATTTAAGTCTTCAGAGAGGATCTAAGGACTGCACACTATGAAAAAGAGGAAGAGTGGAAAATGGGGAAAAAAACATATTCATTTGTAGGTTAGCCTTTCTTAAAAAAAATCAATCCTAAGCGTGGAAATTCAATTTAAAAGGAAAATTCATTCAAGAGTAATTATTTAGTTTGGAAAGAGATTCTTCAATTACAATGGTATTCACTTCAGTAAATGCAGCCCTCACCCTGACCCTGTGCATTTAAAAGACTTTTATATTTGCAGAGACTAAAAGCCTTGAAAGCACACCCAGAGCCAAGGGCCAACTAGAAGAGAGAACAGAAGAGAAATACGGTCAAAAGTTGAGAGCTGGATTAATAGCATTAGGGTTAAGATCATAAGACTTATAAAAGATCAATGAAAAGGCAAATGGCTAAGGGAAGAGATAGGAGGAATAGAAGCAAACAGCTTTATTATATTTGAAGAATTAACTCCAAATAGGAAAAAGGAAACTCAACTGTGGGCACACAGAAATGTATTAAAAATAGCAAAATCAAATCTTACCACTTTCTTGTTCCATCCAAACCACTAACAGCTTCTCATCACTGCAAAGCTTTAATGCAGATCATAAGCTCCTGCATGAGCCGGCCCCTATCTAACTTTCTCCCAGCACATTGAGTCCACTGATAGAACACAGACCTCACATAATACTTGAAACTGAATTCATTTCAATAGTTTCTTTGCCTTCAACATTAGTTCAAACTATTTGAGCAACAGAATATCTGACTCAGAAGAACTTAAACCATACAACAGCTCTGTCATTTCACATAAAAAGAAGTATAAGGTAGGATGGCTCTGGGGTAGCTCCTATTCAGTTAATTCAGGATCTCAAAAAGGGTCTTGAAAAAGACGTACATTCTTTAGAGCTTTTACTCTGCCATTCTTAATGTGTGACTAGCTTCTTCATAGTTGCAAGATGGCTGTAGCATCACATCCTCCCACATCTATATCCATAAGAAAGAACAGGCATTAACTCTTCCCTATTACTTTAAGAGCTAAGAACTCCTCCCAGAAGCAACATCTGCAGACTTCTGAGGTATCATTGATCAGAATGACACCACATGTCAGTGGTGAGGGGAATGTTACTACCATGACTGATTTAGATACAGCAAGATTTGCTTTCTGATCCAGCCTTTTTCGAAGTGCAGAGCCTTTTGCTATAAGACAAAATCAGTGTTATCTTAGCAGAGGAAGGCTGCTGTCCAGGAGGAGAGTAGAGGGTAGGCTTCTGAGTCAGTCACAATGGCTGCAACCACCTTGACACGCTAGAGACTTCTCTCTTAGCCAGGCAGTAGCCATGAGACGGTAAAGATATCAATCATCATTTGAAATGCAGGGCATTTTAATGTTGGTAATTCTATTTGGAAATCTTACCTAGTTTACTTTGTGTGTTAAGGCATGCCTCCCAGGAATTCACCAGCAAGGGATTTTTCATATTTCATATTTTGTCTCTTTTAGGACCCAGAACTATGAAGAACTATCCTCGCATTTGTAGAATTTACCTATAGACGGTAACTTCTAAATATGCAGTGTGTTGCTACAAGACAGAGGAAATTAGCAAGGTCTATCAATATATGCTATTCTTTTACAATAAGGAAGGGGAGGCGCCTGGTGGGCTCAGTTGGTTAAGTGTTCGACTTTGGCTCAGGTTATGATCTCACAGTTCCTGAGTTCGAGCCTGACGTCGGGCTCTGTGCTCACAGCTCAGAGCCTGGAGCCTGCTTCGGATTCTGTGTCTCCCTCTCTCTCTGCCCCATCCCCACTCATGCTCTGCCTCTCTCTGTCTTAAAAGTAAATAAAACATTAAAAAAAAATTTTAAAATAAAGAAGGAAATTTATTTTGATGTTTTCTTTTCCCCATTTTTCCAATGAGTTAGTACCTTTATCTTCAATATTTTTAAACTTCTGATAGACAAAATAAGATATTCACTATTTTGCAAAGAGAAAGATCAATATGACATTACTTATGTATTTCATTGCATACAGTAGATATATACTTGAAAAGTAGTATGCACAATTTCATATTTTATAAGTTTATAAAATGAAGGCTACCCTTTACAGATTGTGTGTGTGTATATGTGTGTGTGTGTATACACACACATACACAAATTATGTGTGGTTAGTATGAAGTTCTATATGCAATAACTTGTTTTTTTCACTAAATTATTTATAAACATAATTCTTAATGACTACAAAAAAGCCCATCATATTTACCTATCATATAATACTTAATCATATAATTTTGAACATTTAATTTGTTTAGGTTTTCAATTTGAGAATATCACAGTGATGGCATATTTATACACGATTTTTGTCTGCTTTTCAAATTATGTCCTCAAGATTTTGAACAAATTGCTAAATGCGCCAAACTGTTCCCTAGTAAAAGTATGTCATATCAATTTACAATCCCCCCAAAATGCTATGAATAACAATTTATTTCAGCTATAAGCACAGTTAGAACCTGCTATAGGGCAAGATATAAAACACCAGTAATTTTTTTAAAGGTTTACTTTTCTTATCATTCTAGTTTCAGGTTGGAGTGTTCTTGATTCTCTCTGCCCCCTTGTTCAAAAGTCAACTCTCAATGAAAAATTAATTTCACCAAACTTCTAAGGCCAGCAGGGAACAATAAGGGCTGAAGATCACATAAATACAGATAAAGATCTGCACATACTTTTGCTCCTTGACCGAATTCTCTCCTGTTTTCAGGTCAAAGCGCCCCTAACTCTTCCCGCCATCAATAACCATCATCTCCCTGGTCAGGCAGACTTTAGCAGACCCCCATCTTCATGGAAAGTGCATCTCCATACCATTCACACTATGCTGCCTACCTATTCCATACAGTGCCTTGTCTGAGATTGGACTTAGAGAAAAACTCCAGGTCTTCAAAGTAATCTATTCATTGGAATTAATACAGGCAGCACAGAACAGGATATTGGTATCTGACTGGGAAGATATCAAGGCCCATTCACAAAGTCACCACCTTCTAGATAGTGTATTTGCTTCCCTTTTTCTATGTCTGTCAATCATATTTATTCTCACTTTTTTTGTTGTTCAATATTACTTTACCTCCCGCCTTGCAACAGCTCTGAATCCCAACCCCCTAACGTAATCCTCAGATGAAATATGGGCAAGATGTCTATAACTAGTCCCCTGAACATCACCTGACAGATAGACATACAATGGGAATTCTTTGAAATTTAAGAATAAAAACCTTTTTATTATAAAATCAATATGTATGTACTATAGAGAAACGATAAAATAATGTAAAGAAAGATAAAAGCCATCTTTAATTCTTGTGATCACAGAGAACTACAAGTAACACTTTGGTATATAACCTTTCAAATATTTGTAATGGCTTCCCAGTATCCTATCATTTAAAGGTAATATAACTTATCTAAAGTAATTTTCTATTGTTGGAGACTTAGCCATATTTCAACATTTTACAATTACAAATAGAATTATGTTGAACAGTGTGCCATTTTTAACTGAGAGGCAGCGAAGACTGATAAAGGGAGCCCTGGGGTCCTTAGGAGACCTTAACACCTGCTGTGGTTCTGCTACTCACCACACATACAGCTTTGGGAAGCCAATGAAACTCCGTGGTCTTGAGCTTTCCTCTGTCAAATAAAATTTTTATTGAAATGATCTCTAAGTTACCTTAGGGGTGAGGATGATGATTTGGCATTGGGAAAACCATTTATATGCTTTTATAAGTCTTCAGTTAATCCTCTTACTTCATTCTATGCTTCCTAATTACCTAAGTTTCTCATTAAAGTGCTTGTATTGGTTTCCTGTGGCTTCTGTAACAAATTGTAACAAACTTAATGGCTTAAAACAACAGAAATGGATTCTCTGATAGTTCTAGGGGTTACAAGTTCCAAAATCAAGGTGTTGGCAAAACGATGCTCACTCCCAAGCCTCTAGGGAAGGATTCCTCATTGCCTCTTTTAACTTCTGGTGGCCGCAGGAATTCTTTGGTTTGTCCCATCATTCCAATGTCTTCCTCCCTGGTCACATTGCTTTCTTCTCTTCTGTCTCCCTGTTTTGTGTTGTCCCTGTGCTCTCCAAAAGGATACATGTGATTGCAGTTAGGGCCAACCTAGATCATTCAGGATAAGTACTTCCGCTATCCTTAATTTAATTATCTTTTACCACATGTGGTATTACAGACTAAATGTTTGTGTCCCTCTAACATTTTTATGTTGAGGGGTACCTGGGTGGCTCAGTCAGTTAAGCATCTGACCCTTGGTTTTAGCTCAGGTCATGATCTCATAGTTCGTGGGTTCAAGCCCTGCATTGGGCTCCACGCTGACAGTGCAGAGCCTGCTTGGGTTTCTGTCTCTTTCCTGCTCATGCTTTCTCTCTCTCTCTCTCAAAGTAAATAAATAAACTTAAAATTTTTTAATTAAAAAATAAAATTTGTATGTTGAAATCCTAATCCCTGGTGTAATGGTATTAGCAAGTAAGACCACTGTGGCAGGTGATTAGGTCATTAGGGTGAAGCGCTAATGAATAGGATTGGTGTCCCTACAGAAGAGATATAAGAGCTTGCTGCTTCTCCCTGTGTTCTCCACCACGTGAGGGTATGAGAAAACCGTTATCTATGATCCAGGAAGAGAACCCTCATCACACACTGGATCTGCCAGCACTTGATCTAGGACTTCCCCACCTCCAGAACTGTGAGAAATAAATTTCTGTTGTTTAGCAGCCCAAACAGACTAAGCCATATAGTAATGTTCAATTTTGCCATATAAATAGGTAATATGCTCCAGAGATTAGTGCACAGATGTATCTTTTTGGAGGCCATCATTTAGGCCAGTAAAACGTTCAATATAAATTATTTCTCTCTGAGCTGTGCTCCATGATCATGGCCAGTTGCAGACATTCAAGTTCAACTAAAACCAACCCTACTAGGAATACCTTACTCAGGACTCTGTAAGCTGACTGATTTCATTAAAAATTTGCCTTTCAGTTTTCATTGTTATTGAGGACCTGTCTAAATTGGAAAAACTACCAGTAGACTAACAGGGTTATATGTAAGGTACGCAGTGAGATGGGGCAAAGGAAGAAGCTAGAGAGCTTGGAAGGGCCTCTCTCAGGAATGGCATTTTTTTTAATTAAAATTTTTTTAATGTTTATGTATTTTTGAGAGAGAGAGAGGGAGGAAGGGAGGGAGGGAGAGGGAGAGAGAGTGCAAACAGTGGAGGGGCAGAGAGACAGAGGAAGACACAGAATCTGAAGCAGCTCCAGGCTCTTAGCTGTCAGCATCGAGCCCGATGCAGAGCTCAAACTCACAGACACCTAACTGACTGAGCCACCCAGGCACCCCAGAAATGGCATTTTTAAAACAATGCCAAGCAGATTGGGTTTTATTTTGAATGATGTAAGAGATCTTCCAGAAAGATATAGCAGTGTATAAAACAGATTTGAGATGGACAAGACCAAGAGCAAAAGTCTATCTAGGAGGCTCTTGCAGCAAATTAATGGATAAGTGATGAGTAAGTAAGCTATGTAAGACATGAAAGAAGGAGAAATGAAAAAAACCTTGATGACTGATTAGAAGGGAGCATCCTTGGCCTCTCAATTCATTCTGTTTTAAAAGTAGCTCCTCATAGTAATTTGGTGTTAATTTCCTTTCACATGGACTATTTAACATGGTGCTTTGAAAGGCTCCATACGTAATAATAACAGTTATGTTTTGTGCAGCCACAAGGCAGGATGCTTATTTGATTGTCAATCATCCATCCCACAATCCATTTGGCACTGTGCCACAAGCAGTGGCCTGGAAAGCCCTCAGAGGATCCTGCCAACAAGAGCAGTTGGCAATGGCACAAACGAGTGAGTGTGGAGTGATTCACAAAGAGAAACAGCATCAGCAATATAGCAGGAATTGGCGAGGACAGGCGTGTCAAAATCCTGCTTCAAGTCCTTCGGTTCCCTTTGCCCTTAAGATGCTGAATACTGTTATATTTAGGGCCATATGAGCCTACATTCTGTAGGAGAGTTTCCTCCTTTCCTTCAAGGATGTGCAAGTTTCTTACCCTCAATGCCAAAAAGCAAGATGGAATTATTCACACATCTGGCCTGATTGTTACCACCTCCTCATCCAGTGGGAGAGCAAAGTCAATGAACAAAAGACAACTAAATGTGTTAGAGCAAAGAGGGACTAGAGAAAATCAAACATGACCACCCTCTTTTTTAAACAATGAAGAAGGTGACCTTCAGAAATGGTAAGTTATTTGAATATTTGTGTGAAATAACAAATCTAGTAAATAGCGATGCTATGGCTTGAATCTAGTTTCTCTTATTACCAACACACTGTCTTTTCTGGTATTACAGACTTACTACTTAGTTGTCGGCAGTTAGGCCTAGATTAACAATTCAGAGACCTGCGATCCAGTGTCAGGTCTATCAGTGACTGAATTTTTTGATCATGAAAACATTTTACATTTCTATGGACTTTGGTTTTGTCTTAAAAACAAAATAAACAAAACAAAACAAAACAGAATAGTGAACCCTACCGACCTTCCTACTATAAGAAACAAATGAGGTTTAAAAAAGAAAAGTTTATTTCATTAGGGAAAATTTGGCATTGTGTTCCTTAAATTCATTGTTAGGAATCTCATGAGAATGCTAAAGCAGGATGCCAGCTTTAGGTGGAGAAGAGATGGATAGGAATGCAGAGCAGAGAGAGATTATCATTACAGAAGCAAGATGCAGTCAGGCCAGAGACTTGGACAGGTTGATTTGGAAATTCTAACTTTTAGGAATAATAGCCCTTGAAAATCATATTTGGTGAGAGGAGGAAGGGGAAGGAGAAATAGTAATAAAATGTTTGGAGAGATCAAGTGGAATGAGAACAGGAAAGAAAAAAAGAGCACAGCTACAAGAAAAATACTCATTTTTTACAAAGAGCTTTGAGTCTAATAAAAATGGACCTACACTCTAGCCTGAAGTATATGTTAGATGTACAAAAGGATCTGGGAGAATGATGAGAAATCCTTAGAAGGAATCCTTAGAAATAAGTGAGGCAGGATCTACTTGGGTTTAGAGGCAGTCATTGTGAACAAGAATGTTAAATTTCTTATAAGGCAAGAGTTTTGTTTACAAATCTTTTTTGTGCCATGAATTATTTTTGAGAGTCTGGTAAAAGCTATAGAGTCTCAAGAAAAAGGAAATAAAAATATTCACCTACACATATGTGACTGTGTTCCTATACATGTATGTACACCTACACTTACCCAGTTCAACTACATTTACAATTACACCTACAGAGACTTACCTAAGTACTTATACAATTTCATGGAGTTGACAGATCGCCTGAAGTTCATCTCTAGACTGCTAGACCAACCCTCCCCCGAAAAAAAAACCCACCAAACTTCTATCCTACTCGAGAAATTGAATAGAATCTTTGTTTTTACGATTTGATGATAATTTATCTAAGTAACAGAGGAAGAAAAATGCTGAGACAGAGAACACATGAATACATTACATAGCATTAAAAAATGAAAGTTCACCCATAACTTGTTAAGCTAACCAAGTTTACCCATAACTCTGAGGTAAATGGACAAGCTCCCAGCAATTCTACTCATTTATAATAGAGCTCATTGCATCCTATGTGATAGTTGGTAATTTACGCAAAATAGTTAGTTAGAACAAGATATTAAAAAACTCATACACATATCAACACAATATTTTAATTTATAAATATATATTCACATATGTAAATTATCTACCAATCTTTTTATGTTTTGTAATTTTGACAACCTTGATATTGATTAAATAAAGAAAAAACATTTTTGCAGGTCCAATTTCTTTGCATTTTGGAGAGTCCATTAGCTTTAGAATCAGAATGGCTGAATAAAATAGCTGGATGAGATACAGGAAGATGAGCGATCACAGTCAACTTAATTTATATGACTGTTACTCTCTGAAACCTCATGGGACTGTTAGGTTTGAATGAAGTATGTGTCCAAAGTATTTAATAAAATTTTACATAATAGGTGTTCAGTAAATAATTTATTTATTATTGCAAAATAAATAAAAATAAATACAGTAATAATAACTTTGTGAATAAGTTAGAGGTTAGACTGGTTCTAACTGTAGAGAAAACAAAAGTATAACACAGATTGAAAGAAGTCAGAAAAGATAAAAATGGAAATGGTTGCAACCATATGAGAGCTATAAACATGGTAGTATGAGGCAACTAACACAAGAGTCTACTTCTCTGAAGGCTTTTACCTGGGCATTCTCCGGCCCACAGGTGGAAACATAAGGACTTGACTGGTGTGACCACAAAGGAACAGTTCAGACTCAAAATGGTTTTTAGTCAAAAGGTAAGGTAGAAAGAATTCTGAACGAGAGTCAGCAAATGGCTTGTGAGTGCTAACAACACCAACCTGATTCACCCTGAGAAAATAATTTAAATGTTTCAGCTTCATTTCCTTATCTATAAAAGGACAAGGCTGAAAAACACCAGCCCAAACATATCAGTTATTATTCTATGTTTGAATTTTCTGCAAAATCATTTTTGCATATTTCTATCAAAGATCAATATATAATTTATATTAGGTTTTGAAAATATTTGAAAATAGCTCTTCAGGTACCCTAGATTAGGAATCACTACATAAAATAATCCCCAAGCTAACTCTCTTCCAGTTTTCCAAAAATTTATGATTTTAATATATTCTATCAATATACCTATGTGGCAAACAAACAGCACCATTTGCTAGGAACAAACATATTTTTTTCTTTGTATTTTATTAGCTGCAAAAGTATGTGTGTGTATACACACATCTATCTATCTATCTATCTATCTATCTATCTATCTATCTATCTATCTACCTATATGTATGTATAAAGACTTTAAGGTAACACAGCTAGTTGCATAAATGAGACTAGGATGTAAAATAAACTTTTACTACCTTTCAAATAACCATTTACCCCTTTGTTTCTTAAACCAGCACATAAGCTTTCAGTCTGCTCAGGAACCGGAACACACATAAAAGCAGTTTTTGTGTGAATACACCAGGACTTTATCTGTGTCGTTAAATTCGCATGTCAGACTACTCATGTTGTAAAATCAAAGGAAGGAGACCGAATTGAGCCTTTAAAAAAGTCAATTTTATTTGTCCCATAAGGAAATAATTTCTTATAATACAAGCCAGAAAGGGACAAAAAGACTAGAGTACTCAAATTCCAATCTCTTGGTCTACTGCAGATTAACCCTAGACTAAAGATGAGCTAAGGAAAGGATGACTTTCATAAGTAAGGATTGAAAAGGAATTTAAACATCTCTGCCTAGATTGAAAGTTGAAGAAACTAAGTTCGTGAAGTTGAGTGACTCGACCTGTCATACAGTGAGGCAAGACAAGAGTCTAAGCAAACCCACGGGTTTGTTTCTCTCAGTAGCAGTATAGAAGTCTTTTTACAGAGATTTTAAGAACATGGCTGGGGTGCCTGGGTGGCTCAGTCAGTTGAGCGTCCGACTTCAGCTCAGGTCAAGATCTCATGGCTCCTGAGTTCAAGCCCGGCATCAGGCTCTGTGCTGACAGCTCTGAGCCTGGAGCCTGCTTAGGATTCTGTGTCTCCCTCTCTCTGCCCCTCCCCTGCTCACTCTCTGTCTCTGTCTCTCTACTTCAAAAGGAAATAAACATTAAAAAAAAAAAGGTAAACACTCATCCATCTGGGGTGACCTAATTTTCAGCGAGATTTGAACAAAATTAGCAGCCAGTATCATTTTCAAAAATTATTTAAACACTTAAGGTACAACTTGACTCAACGAACACAATTATGGAGTTACTTACTTGAAGTTACTTACTATGTATAAGGCACTTCAGAGAAGAGAGAGATATGACACTATACTAACACAAGATTATTAGGAGGTAGATATAATTATAAAAGAGCACAGTAAACCCCCTTGGAGAAGAACAAAACAGTACAATCAGGTTTCAAAAGAAAGGGACTGTACTGGAGTTAGATAAACACAAAAAAACTCCCTAAGTAAGGAATAGAATAACAATAATAAGAAAAGGTTATAAAATGGTACCATGTCAAGTACTAAGTGTTTTGTAGTATCCTTTTTTTTTTTTTAATTTTTTTAACGTTTTTTATTTATTTTTGAGACAGAGAGAGACAGAGCATGAACAGGGCAGGGGCAGAGAGAGAGGGAGACACAGAACTGGAAGCAGGCTCCAGGCTCTGAGCCATCAGCCCAGAGCCCGATGCGGGGCTCGAACTCACGGACCCTGAGATTGTGACCTGAGCTGAAGTCGGATGCTCAACCGACTGAGCCACCCAGGCGCCCCTGTAGTATCCTAATCTGTACATCAATTCTTTGAAATAGACAAACATTCTGCACATTTTTTAGATATAAAGATGTTATTCACTTGGGGTCACACAACTTTCAATGATTAGAGTCAGAACTCAAACTCAGTTCCATCTGTCTCAAAGACAATGCATTTAAACTCGAGGATATACTACAAATGATCTGCATTTGGAACTCTGGATAGTTTGTTGGGAAGGGCTCTTTTTTCCTTCCATTCTAGGGAAAACCACCTACAAAGCCTTAGTAGCCTAAAAACCTAATTTCAGCAAAAAGTCAAGTTTCACTTATACCACAGCTCAACATATAGAAATACGAAATTCATATAGAAATAAGTGTCACAAATTTAGAAAAATAAGTTGAAATAAACTTTACAGATCAGATTTAAAGGTGTTTTACTTCTTAACAAATGAGATTTCAAAGAAATGGAGTGCAAATTTGAGAGGGGCTCTGCTTTATCCCTGTATTTGCTACCTACTGCTACATAACGGGTTTCCCCCAAATTTAGCACCTCAAAACAACATTTTTTATCTCCAATTTTCTGTGAGTCAGAGGAATCCAGGAATGCTTAGGTGATTTGTACTCAAGGTCTCTTGGGAAGGTCTGGTCAGGCTGTCAGCTGGTGCTGCAGTCTCATCTGAAGGCTTGACTGGGGAACAATCTACTTCCAATCTCAATCAAGTGTCTGTTGGTAGGCCTCAGCTCCTTGGAAGAAGGTGGACTTGGGGCCTCAGTTCCTCCCTGGCTCTGGCCTAAGACAACTACCTCACCACACGGGCTTCTCCAAAGTGCAGCTTTCAACATAGCCGCCAGCTTCTCTCAGAACAAGTGACCAGAGAAAGAGAATGAGAGAAATAAGAGGAAGGTGGAAGACTCAGTCCTTTTATGATGTATTTTCAGAAGAGACAAATGATAATTTTTGCTATGTACTCTTCTCAAAGTTAAGAGTGTCAAATAGTTTCTGGATTCATTTTTATAAAGCACCCCAACTTTCCTGCCTTCAAATTAGATGAATAATAATTACCCAGCACTGTTGGTTATCAATTATCTTCTTAGCTACCTCTGTTAACATTCCTTGCCTTTTCTCTGAAAGTCAAGACACTCCTGCTTCAAAAGTTTAGGCTATGTTTTCTTTGTTCAGGAACTTACAAAATAAAAAATCCTACATGAGTTTTATAGGCACTTCCTGTCCTGAAAAAGAAAAGGTAATTATGTCACATCTTAGTATTCTTGTCTCTAGGATGAAACCTTTCCAGAAGTAAGAATTATAAAATTGTGCCTCTGGAAAAATTCAGGGGTCATCTCCTCTAAATAAGCCTGTTTAGACCATATAGGCAAGAAATATGTAGACACTACCGATATTCTAACCCAACTGGCTAATTGGGTTAGCTGAATTTAATGGCTAATGATGGCTGAAGATAATTTCATGGCTGAAGGTACTAAAGTTCAAAGACGTAACATGATTTACCCAATTGGCACTGCTGGTAGTTATATCAACATTAGAATCTGGATCTGCCTCTATATCCATTTCATCATCTCGCCATTTCATATGCTTTTTAGCCATTGATTTTCTTTTTCATCTTTTCAATTCTAACCTAAATTCTTTTAGCTTTATCTTACTGCTTCTATAATTTGCACTGTGACATTTTCAGTGAGTGTAACAGTGGCCTAGAAACCGTTCAATTTCCAATGGAAATGACAGCACACCTGAAGTTTGGTTGGGAGCATATATCTGCACTCAGCATCTTAACATGAGTATCCTAACTTGTGAACCTTGGTTCAGGCAAAGACTGGGGGAAGAAATGGAAGCCATAAATGAATATTAGCTTGCTGGAGTACCTTTATCATTACCTCACTGAGAATGGAATTTGAAAACTATTTGGAAGTTTTTCAGGAACAAACAGAATCAGAAGACAAAATTTACTGGTCAGAACTTCAAGATACAGGCAAAAGAAAATATGAGTAACTTACAAATTTCTAAAGAGGTAGATCACTCAGGACAGGTATCTTGCCCAAAATAGGCAAAAATACAAGAGTTACTGAGGCTTGGGCTGGAGAGGTTTTTGTTTTGTTTTAGTAGAAATAACTTTTCTCCATGCTATACTCCCCCAAACACCACTTTGGGACCAAATTCTCATACCTCCCTACATCTATGAGGGCAACCATACTTCCCCCATTTCATCATTGATAAGCCTCTTAGTCTATTCCATGATGATTCTTTAGTTGTAGAATTTAAGGTCTCCAGGACAGAAACCTTTTTGTTTACTGTTGGATCCCTGGTGCTTAAAACAATGCTCAGCTCATAACAAGAGCTCAATAGTAAATATTCAGAGAAGGAAAGCATAGAGAAAGCCTGCATTAATGATTCAAGTGAGCAAGCTATTCACTGATCACCAACTTTTTTCCACAACTCTCTCCCTTGCCTTGATTTTATACAATAGTTATTCTTCCCAAATAACTATGACAGATGCAATTCTATGTAAAATTAAAGATAGTTTTGTGGGTAATAATTATTTGATTGATATCATTGACAGTTGAAGGTATTTGGAGATAAATTGGCTCAGAGCTAAGATTTACCAATTTAAGTACTTTTAGAGGCATCGATGAGTGTTTGAAGGGATCCCAAAGACTGCCTGCCTACCTCCATAATTCTGGAAAGAAAGACAAGCACACGTTTAAGTGATTTGTCCAAAGTTGCTGAGGTAAGTTAAGAAAACCCAGGTTTTTTTTTTAAAGTTTGTGTGTTGCTTTCACTAAACTTATTAGTAACTCTGACATGCCTGTTTATTAAGCATGTGTGAACTGAAAGAAGACTTAAATGTTGATGTTTGTTAACAAGAGAGATGAAAACAACCAATTGCTTGAGAAGTAAAGTAAATACTGGCTCTCAGGGGAGAAATGTATCTAGCTTAACAAATTTTTCTGAGGGTAAAGAAAAACTATTTTCAGAAGATGGCCTATGTTTTCAAGAGCACAGTTATGAATCACTAAACATACATGTCCTGAAGTGGTAGAGGATGTACAAAGAGGAAATGATATCTGATATGCTTCTATAGAACCATGCAAAGCTCTCTCTTCATCATGAGCAGGGGAAGCTATATTACTGCATTCAGGAAAAAAAATGCTCCTATAATATGAACTTGAATTGTCTTTGTGAGAATTACTGTTTGTAGTGTATGTGTGTCCATATGCATAAATGTGTATACTGAGTTTGATCTAATAGTTTCCCCCATGAAGACTGGAGAAAGATAAGAAATGAAAAGCTCATCTGACACTGGCAAAGGACACAGGGGATCAGACCTGGAGCCTCACCACCTCCAGCCTGGACTGGTCTTCTGGGAAATGTACACTAGTCCCTTTCCATATGACCTCCCTTTATCTACTTCTGTGTATTTTTGAAAATAAATAGCTCAGACTTGGGAAGTGTGATGTTTTCGGACATTTTATCCTTTTGGGGGAGTGGCAGGGTCAGGGAGGGCAAATCTAAAGGCAGTGGAGCAAATCAAGGCAATGGTGAACCCAGAGAGGTCTTAATGTTGGCTACTGTGCCTAAGAGTCCAGGAAATGCCATAACTGGAATCCAAGTTACCTTCTACCCTACTCCCTGTCCCAGAACATTAATCGCCTCTGGTTATTCTCCATCCTTCAGTAAATAAAGTGTGTTGTACACGTAGCTTTCTTTTTGTGATAGGAATTTATTTATTTGCTTTTTAGAGAGAGAGGGGCAGAGGGAGAGGGAGAGAGAGAATCCCAAGCAGGCTCTATGCCCAGCACGAAAATCATGAGTCAGACACTTACCAACTGAGTCACCTGGGCACCCTGATCTTTTTGTGACATTCAGAAAAAATCACAGATAGTGCTTTCTCTGCATTACCCACCCCTTTGGTGAGGTCAGCAGTAGTGCCTGAACTGGAGGAGGACAGAGTTGCTCTGGAACTAGTCACACAGCCTTTGAAGAGGCAATAGTGGACCCAGAGGGGCAGCAAACTTGCAAAAGGGAGCACCTGCAAGATGAATGTATTCAGGGACAATTGTCTGGCAAATTCTACCTTGTACAAACGTCTGCTAGAAGAAGACCCTTGAAAGAAGTGAGGTTAACACTTGGGGTTACTTACAATACTACAATTTCCACAATTATTGAGGAAAAAAAGCAAGACCCAAAACTGTATATGTAATGTGATCATACTTTAAGTAAGATGTACTTATATATCTATATCTATCTATATCTATGTATATGTTTCATATAATTATATATACATGTGGTTATAACTATGCCTGACATACAGATAAAATAATCTTATGCACATGCATTTTACACAGTTTAAAAGTGAAACTAGAATTTAATGACTAGGATATTCTACAGTTTTAGCAATGGGTTTGTATCTAGGATTAACATCATACAAGAAATAAAATTTTAAATCCTGGATAATAGTCCCTATTTGAATAGACATCAGGGGTAGTGGTGTCTTTCGAAAAGCCTTGAGCAATATCAGAGACCTTCTCTATAATAAATTCTCACTTGATTGCTTTAAAACCAGCCTGAGCTCCCTGTCAAAGTGAATTGCCATTATAGCACACTAATTAAATCTGGCCTCACCCTGTAATATCTTAAGGTTTATTTGGTTAATTCTTTTTAGCTTATTTCAGGAGAAACCATATGATTATTAAAAAAATATATCTATTGTTATTCTTCAACCCAGTCTCTACCCCACTGGAGTCTCTTCTCATCCCCCAGAACATTATGCCCCAGCGCCTCTCACATTGCTGCCCACCCTATAATGCTGACCTCCTATTAGTTCATGTAGCTATTTCTTCAAGATCCAATGCAGTGAGGGATTTCCTGATTATGCCTCCAGACTATTGTTTCTTCTTAATGATTACTCTCACTTGGCGATTTCTCAGATATCACCTTACTCTCATACCACTTGCTTGTGCTGTCTGCTCTGCACTGATTTCAGATGTGGGCTGGATCATAAGTACCAACAAGATCATGAGCCTCTGGTCAGCAGAAGCTGCCTCATGTCTTTGCTCTCTGTTGAAATGCCACACCTTTCAGGTAACCTCTTCCTTCACTCGTCCGAGTACACTCTTCTTTCTCCATCTACTTGATATTAGCCTATCACATGACAGATGTTACATCGCAGTTTATAACAACGTGTGCCCTCCCCCCACTTGAGACAGCAAGTGCTTGTGTAATGGAGAGGAAAGAGCACTAGGTTGAGAAATAGATCACCTGCTTCACCACCAACTTAGGGACTTTGGGAAAGTCACTTTGCCTAGATAGTCTTGGTTTTATTATCTCTACATTTATAGACCTTGTTCTGGGAGTCAAGTAAGAAAATGTCTACAAAACCACTTTTTAAATTACAAAATACTCAAAAGTGTATGCAAAATGTTTACACCATCTTCCATACTTGAGGTCTTAACCATGGTTAATCATGCTTGTGGCCTCCAGAACACCCAAAGCAAGACTTGGTACCTAATGATTACTTCGTAAGTATTGCCACATACATACATACATACATACATACATACATACATACATACATAAATGGTCCATAAGAAACCCATGGAATGTGAACCAAACCAAAAAGTTTGAGAATAATCCCATTCCAGGACTCCTTTTTGAAGATCAAATTTTTCCCAATTTCTTAAAAGTTAATGCTTTGATGTGTCTCATGTGCCTCACACCCATTTCTTCTTATTGCTGGTTTATGGGAACTTGCCTCATTCATGGACAGATTGTTCCTGTCTCAGATGCCTTCCATTTACAACCAGCTCTCATGCTGCCCCATATTTCTTCTTGATGGCTTTTAAAAAGCAAGCCAGCCCTTCATCCCAAGACAGCCAATGCAGTTTCCCTTTTGGATCTTGTTCATCTGTTTACAAGGCAACAAAACACACATAAACATCCCTGACAGAGCCCAGTGGTGGAAAAATATGATAGTAATAATCTTGGTTTTCAGGCAGGTACTGAATGGTATATCTATATCCCTGAAGAGAGAACATTAGAAATGATTACAGCATCCAGCTGCCATATGACCTACCTCATACAAATGATGCTGAAAAAAGTGTCTTGTGATACTATTTGGCTTTGTAATGATGAAAACAACCAAGATCATGATTAGGGTGATAATAATAAAAATAATACCTTATTTAACTGTCACAATAGACTTGTCCATTCCTATATTTTATTTGTTGCTCATGAAGATTTTTTAAGGTGTACAGGACATTGATTATTAGTTCAAGTAACAGATGAGAAAACTGAGGTACCATGTAACTTTTTCATAATCCCTTAATTCATTTATGAAGTTTATGCAAATGTGGGTAGCTGGTCCTATGCAACCAACACTATTCTAGACAAAAATCTTTAAGCTCAGGTATCCTGTATTACAGTCCTGGGAATTACACAATGCCCAAATAAACAAGTAACATGAAAGAAAGTGCAGATAGTGACAGATGTAATAATGAAAATATAAGCCTAATTATAACTTTTTAAAAGACATAGAGATTTCTGGGAGGACGGGTAGAGAGGGAGGCTACTCTCACAGTAGGTGGTCAAAAAAGTTCTCAAAAACAAAAAACAAAAAACTCTGCCTGAAGGTAAATAGTTGACCTGAGATGGGATAAAGAGGACATAGCCAATAGGAAAGCTGTTGAAAAAAATCCAGGAAGAGGGAATTACAGGTACAATGGCTGTAAGTCAATAAAAAGCTTGATGCTCTACAGAACAAGATAGCTATTTATGTGGCTAGAATCTAGTAGCAATGGAGAGAGTCATAAATTATATTGAAATGGGTAGACATAGACCAAATTATGCAAGGTTTATGCCATGGGTAGGGGTTTGAATGGTAATTTATTGTTAACCATCTTGAATACTGGTATAAATCCTATTTAATCATGATATATATTTTTGCGTTGCATTGCTGGAATCAATTACATAATCTTTGCTTTTGAATTTTTATACTTCTCTTTTATTGTGTATATATCTTATTGGGGATAAAATTTATATAAACCCCATAAAACAACTAAATAATTATTCCTTGTTTTCTGGGAAATATTATATAAGACAGATATTATCTATTTCTTAAAAGCTTGATATAAAACACTAAAATGCTATCTAGGACAAATATTTTTATATTTGGATAGAGGAAGGGAAGTGGCTTTTATTTTCTACTTAGCATTTTACTATCATTAAAATTTATGATCTACTAATTTTTCAGTTTCTTCTTGGGTCAATTTAGAATTTTAGATTTTCCATTTTTCTCATTTTTTCTTGGCAAACTTATTGTCATATATTTTATGATATTTTTAATTCTATTATAACATACCTATTTCTTTTTTAAAATAATGTTTTACTTACACCTTAAAAATTTTTTTTAATGTTTATTTATTTTTGAGACAGAGAGAGAGAGACAGAGCATGAGTGGGGGAGGGGCAGAGAGAGAGGTTATACAGAATCTGAAGCAGACTCCAGGCTCTGAGCTGTCAGCACAGAGCGTGACACCAGGCTCGAACTCACCAACTGTGAGATCATGACCTGAGTGGAAGTTGGACGCTTAACTGACTGAGCTACCCAGGCGCCCACAACTGTCTTTTGATTTTTATCACTCTTGCCAGAAAGTTGATTCTGTATTTAAGAATAAGGTTTTTAAAGGAGTAGCTTATGATTTTCTTCCTTTTTGTTTCTCTGTTAATAGATTGTTGTTTCTAATTTTCCGTTATAAATGATTCTGATCATTTATAGATGATCAAATGATTATTTGTTCTATTTTTTATTAAGAAAAACTTTTACAAGTGGACCTATGAAATCAAAGATTATAAATATTTCATGCTTTTAATGCATCTTATGAAAAATTCCTCTGAAACGGTGATCCACTAACACTATTCCCAGTATACAGTAAGCCTTTAAACCCCTATTTCTTCTCACATTTTCCAGGGCTCAGTGTTATTAATCATTTTAATCTTTGGTTATCTCAAAGTACAAAACAAAATCCTAAAATGTCTGTCCATCTTACCCAACATAAAATATAAAATTCTTAAAATACAAAGTCCTTACATACTACAAAGTCCTACATGATCTGGCCATCACCTCCCCGGCCCTTTACAACCCTGATAACCTTGTCTCTCTTCATTCTCTCCTCTTCATTTGGTTTCACTCAGGTCGCACTAGATTCCTCTCTGTTGGTCAGGCTAAGCAAATTCCTGCCTTAGGGTTTTTGTACTTGCTTCTACTAACTGGAATACTTGGATTTGCTAACCTTGTCTTCACTTTCTTCATGTTACTTTTTCTATCAGGACCTCTCTGAAAGCTTATTTTAAAAGCACCCACTACCGGGTACAGACTTCCAGTTATGAAATGAATAAGTCACAATGATGAAAGGTACAGCATAGGGAATATAGTCAAGGGTATTGTAATGCTGTTGTATGGTGACAGATGGTACCTACACTTGGGGTGAACAAGTGGTGTTATATAGACTTGTCAAATCGCTATGCTGTACACCTAAAACTAATGTAACATTGTATGTCAACTATACTTGAATCAATAAATAAACACAATCACTGTCTACAATCACTTCCTACCCATATCCACATAGTAATTTAGCACTGATTTAGAAGTAGCAATCTGTACTCATGATTAAAAAAAAACTCTACGTATTCATCAAAATTATCAAAAATCAGGCCATCCCTATAATGTAAACTAGATATATATTCCAATAATCCAGACTGTTTTCTTAATATATTTTTCAACCAAAAGAATCCAAAATTCCTTGGAAAGTAGCTAAATCTCATGTGTGAGGCAGAGACAGTAAAAGCGGAACATGGGATATTTTGTACTAGAAAATGGAGAAGTTTTAAAAGATTAGTGTGATCATATCAAAAGAGCAAAGGCGACAACATGAAGGGGTTCCTCTGACCAAAGTTGTAACAATGTGAACATCAAAAATATAATAATGACTATATTTATTGAAATACACTGAGACCATGAAAAGTCATTGGTGTATAATGATCCTCAAAGTGAGTAAATCAATATGAAGCATATGAAATCACCTCTGATGTCTCTTGGGAAAAAAATTAACTTATATTTAATTGGATATTTAGAATTAACTTCCAAATTATGAGAGTTACAGGATAAAGGAAAAAAATTAAATGATACCTCAAGGAAGTAATCACATAAATCCCAAATTAACAATTTACAGGTCAATTGGTAGAATGACATTGCAAAAGTGACTTAAAACTTGAAAGAAACTTAAGGGATGTAACAATCACATGTAGTACTGTATGGTTTAGGTTGGATCATGACTGGGACAGAGAAAGGACAAAGGACATCTTTGGGCAGAAGGGGACATTTCATTGGTTGTTAGATGATGCTGAAGATTTGTTGTTTATGTGGGATCATGTTTTATAGCTATGGAAAAAGAAACTTTTATATTTTGGTAAATACCATGAAATGTTTAGGGACAGATAATTATGTCTACATATGTCTACATTTGTTTTTAAAATACTTCACCATAGGCAATAGAGTGTATGTGTGTGTGGCAGGGGGAGGAAGTTGATGTTAGTTTTGATCTACATACCAGAGTGGTCAAAATGATGATATATATTGTCACACTTGGGTTCTAATGAATATTTACCTTAATACTCAGTCATTTGGCATTTCAGCCAAAATGTATATTTGATATACAAGTTAGTTAACATAACGAATATCAGAAATGAGTTTGCAGAGTAAAATTAGTGATTTGTTAATTAAAATAAAAATGTAAAATTTTAAGATTTTCTTGGTGAAATTAATGGTGGTTGAAATACCTGAATTGTCTAAAATATTGAGACAGTTCACATTACTGCCTGCATATAGTATAATAATCTAGTGAATTATTCATTATTTTTGTTTCACAATTCATAACTGGCCTTTTGTCTAACCACTGGCTCTTGGTAACCTGATTTTGACTATCAGGGTCAGCTGGAAATTGCCCCATTAGGTATTGTCACATTTATGTTCAGTGCACTTCTCTTGCAAAGTGCTCTTAGAACCCACAAAAGGGCAAGATCTGAAATTTTGTCAAGTCTATTTAAAAGTTATGTGCCTACTTTATGCCTCCTTGCTAAAAATATTCGTACGTGTGAAGTTAGTTTTACCCATAAATGCAGAAGAAAAGTGTACCTATCATTTATCTCTATTAACACATTCTGATTTTTACCAAAAAGATTGATATTGTTCATAACCAAACTGGTTTAGGTCAGTTCATAATACGCCTTCCTCAAAAATTCAAAGTAGAAATGTGCTCATGTGTGCATGAGTGTACACACACACACACACACACACACACACACACACACACAACCATCCTCATTGTCACTTTTCTCTTTCAGTTATAGTTCTTACCTCTTGTATCTTTTCCTTTGGGCAAAAATTGGCAAATATTAATGGAAAAACATAAAGATTTACATAAGCCATGGATGTCCTCATTCCACCTCAAAGTGTAATTACGCTTGGTTATAAAAGTAGGTTAAGTGGGTATAACTTAAACGAAATGTTTATACTCCATGCTACAATTGATGTTAAATATCTCAAAGACAAGTTCAATAACATTAATACAAAAGTGAAAAAAAGAAAGAATGAAACATTCTTGGAGAAATGGTTGAGTCTAAAACTAAAGCACAAAAAAATAGCAGATGAGCCCAAAACAAATTATAACAGGAAGTAAGCAAGTACGTAGACAATGATGGAGGTATGCCTAACAGACAAAGGAGTCAGATTTAAGGGCATCTTATTAATCAAGACAAGGGTATTTGAGCATAAGCTATATTTATATTTATATGTATAATATATATATACACACACACGTACAAACACATATACATCCCACATACACAGATAATAAATTATAACTAAAATAATAAGAGCCCATGATTATATTCTGGTGTAAACAAGTGGAAAAAAATAATAAATGGGAAGATGGGATAGCTCTCCCATAAAAAAGTCTTAATATTTTCTCAAGAAATGTTTCTTACTTATTAGTAATTTAAAATACAATAAGTATTTACTTTTATACTTTATAGTCATGAGTCAGATATCATCTTAATCAAGTGATAAAAGTTAATATACCAGCAATGTAACAAACTGACATCATGTGTTTCTTTTTTGTTTTCCAAAATTTTTAGGAGGCCAGTGCCTTATCCATTAGGCCACTGGGCCTGCTTTTCTTTAAAATTTTTAAATTTTTTTTATTATTTATTTTTGAGACAGAGACAGAGTGCAAGCAGGGGAGGGGCAGAGAGAAGGAGATACAGAATCTGACGCAGGCTCCAGGCTCTGAGCTGTCAGCACAGAGCCCAATAAGTGTTTCTTAATATGATGCAATGAAAAAAAAAACACAGCATCACTTTTAACATATTTTTGCTCCTCCCAAATTATTTGCGTATGCATAAATTCAGCATAAATTATAAGAAAACACAACTGAATCTGAAGTAAGTGGGCTATACTCTTTAAAAATATAAACATCAAGAAAGATAAGCAATGATTGAGGCACTATTCCAGATTGAAGGAGACTCAAGTAATGTGGTGTCTAAACGTAACACATAATTCTGGACATTCTAAGTATCACTGAAACACAGATAACGTTTGAACGGGATCAGTTGATAAGATGGTAAAATTTGATTAATATTAATTTCCTGACTTTGTTGGCTGTACTACGGTTGCCAGGAAGATGTCTTTTTTTGCAAATATACATTGAAGCATTAACGGTTATCGTGACTGCAACTTACTCTTATGTGGTACAGAAAAAAATGAAAACGAGAGAAAATGCGAAGGCATATGTGTCAAGAGCTAAAATACCTGGGGGAGCTACGTAAAGGGCATAGAGGAGCTCTTTGTACTATTACAATTGTTCTGTGGATTTGAGAATATTTTAAACAATTCAAGTAAATAATAATGCTAAAACAAATAATTTTACAATTGCAGAAGCAACTGTCCTCATTCTCTCTTAATCCTAGAATGTGGGGATCCCTGATGAAGTTAAAAGAGAATTCAACTACCCTTGTGCACCAAACATAACAATTTCAGTCATCACTTACAAGGATCTGAAAATGGTTACTTGTTAACCCAAAAGGCCTCTGCACCCTATATCATGCCTCCAACACCTTCCCAGGTTCTGTAAACACCCTACTCACTAATAAACCCTACATAATTACAGGAGAAATTACGCAATTTTAAATCTAAGTTAGGCACATCTAAACAGATTAAATACAGTACATAGAAATCTGTTTAAGAAGCCAAGTATTTGCTAGCTAGCTGTGTTTATCTTTTCTATCTGTTTCTTTAAAAAAACCAATAAACCTGAAGATGTGGGAGAGGAAAGAAAAAAAAAGTTGGCTCACCTGCATTTTTACCCATGTAATCATCTCTAAATGGTATATAAGAAACAAATAAAGTAGATTAAAATCATTCTAGTCATTTATCATCAATTGTGTTATCTTTTTCTCTCAAATACTCATAGTAAACTTCTTCAAAGAATGACACTGATAATGTTCAGATAATAAATTTTCTAAAGGTGTATAAAGTTAGGTACAAGCATGTGTGAGGAACAAAGTAATTTCAGCCTAGAATGAAGCTAACTTCAGAGTTCCATTGTGCTTTCTCTGTGGAATCTTTCTAGGCTGAGATGACTGTATCTTCAAACTATGGCTAAATCAAATTCAGGGTACTTCCTTCCTAAAGCAAACTTTAACCCGCCAGCCTACTGTCCTGGAAGCTGTCTGTTACATTCCAGTTCATTACTCCTAAGAGATTGCATTTTGTTGTTGTTAAACAGAGGTGAAGTGGAATACAAAGGCTACAAGGAGAAACAGTTTCTTCTTCTGGGATTCCATGGTGGTTTTTCATCCCATTGTATACACCTCTTCCTGTGTTGCATTATGGTAATGGTAAACATATCTGTCATGCCCAGCCAGGATGAACACTCCTTGAGGGAATAAATTGTGTTTTCTTTATCTTGGCATTTCCAGGGTTTTGTACATGTCTGGTACATAAAGGCACTTAATAAATATTTGTGTTGTTGAATGCAAGACAGTCATTCCCTTTGGAGATTCACAAAACTTAAACACCTAAGTTCAAGACAATAGAATGCCCCAGAGTAATAACACATTAAGAAAATGGCTTTTTAAGAAAGTAGAGAGAGAGCTCTGACCTATTATTTGCATGTTTCTCTAGTGGATTCTGGCCTCAGTAAAAATTACCAGATTAAATTAACCAGAAAATATGAGAAAGATGCTAAAAGGTTATGCGAGATGTCGAGGAAACATGCTAAAGGATTATGTGTGGTCTCCTTCCCTGAAAATGTTCATTAATCCTTCTTTTTTTAAGATACCAGGAAGACAAATTAGAATTTATAAGGGGAAATAATTAGAGACACATAGCCTGTAGGTAACCTACAACTGCAGCTGAATGTGTATCTATTCAAAATTCAAGATGCCTATTCTTTGTTCTGCTTTTTGTCTCCCCAAAGGGCAAGGCCAGAAAAGATACTTTTGCTTCATAGACAAATGTGTGTGCCAAAGGCTCTCTTTGCTGCTCTCTATAGATAAGAAAGGAGTTTTGTTTTTTTTTTTTGGTATTAAATAAAACCTATGCTCCTGGCAAATTCTGCACTTGGGTCATTTGCCTCAATAAGCTGAAATACAGGAAGCTAGAATGAATGATTCCAAAGACGACGACTTCTTCTTCTTCTTCTTCTTCTTCTTCTTCTTCTTCTTATTATTATTATTATTTTTACCTATGAAGTTGGTCTTTTCAGGGAGTTAAAACTCAAGCTCTGACAATTTTGGGGTAGTGATTTAAAGGCAATGTATCTATCGGGCAAGGGAATTTTTTTTTTCTCATTTATTTCAGCTAATCAACACATTCTTAATATTCCACTAGATAATATCAAAAACATGTGAAAACAACTGAAGGCAAGCATGTTGGGTTAATCAGCTACAGTATGAATGAGAACAAAGGATGACCTGAAAAGTTACAATCACTAATACTCTGGATTGTGAAGAAATGGTTAACTTTAAAGTATTTATTTCTTTTGATAAGATACTTGCTATGCTATCACAAAAGACTTGGTTACGTTTTCAACTTGGCCCATTTAATTTCATTTTTCTAGTTAATTGTTCTTTAAACCTCACATGTGAACTGTGTACAAAATTCTTCCATGGTATTAGATAGAAGTCATTTGTGAAAGGAAACAATTGCAAAAGCATTATGTAAATAATCCTGTAGGCAGCAACTTCAAAAGTCTTCCTGGTCCAGGAGCCTGGGTGCCTCTGGGTTAAGTGTCTGACTTTTGACTTGGCCCCAGGTCATGATCTCTCACAAACTGTGAGTTCAAGCCCCAGGAAGCGTTCTGAGCTGACAGCAGAGTGAGCTTGAGATTCTCTCTCCCTCTCTCTCTGCCCCTCCCCCACTGGCGCACGTGTGTGCTCTCTCTCCCTCCCTCCCTCAAAATAAATAAATAAACTTAAAAAAAGAGTCTTCCTGATCTATTCTTAATAGTTTGTGGATTGTGGATCTGCCCCAATTCCTAGTGAAAACACTCCATTGCATAGCATATTTTGCAGTGGGAGGTGAGAACAGTCCTACCTCAGAAGGACTCTCCAGCTCCTTATTACCAGATCCAGGGGGCTTGATTTCTCTGGCTGTACCTTGTTTGTATTCTCTGATTCATGACTTAGTTTCCTTCCTGAAATCTCTACTCAGGATTGTCAAGCCAATGTATTTTTTTTTTTCTGCCTCTACATTTTGGACCAAATCCCTATTTCTACCTTCCCCATCCTCACACTTTTCAGGCAGAAGTCATTTGAATGCTGTCTACAACAAAGGAATTATTGACCTTAAACATGGCATTTTTCCACAATTGAGTCTGCTAACTAAACCTTATCAGCTATAACATAAACTAGGCATGTTTACTAAATCTAGACATATGTGTGTTTTGAATAAGAAATAATTATCAACTTTGCTTCTGGCCAAAATATATTAATAGGGACTGGATTTACCTTCCCATTTTGTATCAGTTTGCTGAGAGGGGTAGGGAGGAGGTGGGGACTGCAACAAAGTACCACAAACTGGGTGACTTAAATAACCAAAATTTACTGTCTCACGGCTCTGGAGACAAGAATATGAAAAAGAATCTGTCTAGGCCTCTCCCATAGCTTCTGGTGGTTTACTGGCAATCTTTGTTTTTCCTTTGCTTATACATGCTTTACCTCAATCCATGCCTTTGTGTTCATATGGCATTTTTCCTATGTGTGTGTGTCTGTGTCCCAATTACTCCTTTTTAAGGATATTAGTCATATGGGGGTAGAGGCTTATTCTATCCCAGTATCACCTCATTTTAATAAACGCAAACTACATCTGCAGTAATGGTATTTCCAGATAAGGTCACATGATAAAGTACTGAGCATTAGGGGGTACCTGGGTAGCTCGGTCAGTTAAACCACCTACTTTGGCTCAGGTCATTCACGATTCATGAGTTTGATCCCCACATCGGGCTATGTGCTGACAGCTCTGAGCCTAGACTCTGCTTCATATTCTGTCTTCCTCTCTCTCTCTCTGTCCTTCCCCATGCCTGTGCTCTTTCTTTCAAAAATAAACATTAAAAAAAAAACCTTTTTAAAGTACTGAGTATTAGGACTTCAATATATGACATATTTGGGGAAGGGTGGGGAGCATTGTGAGAGGGGAGCACAATTCAACTCATAACACACTGAAACAAACAAAAAATACACAAAATATTAAAACGAATATTAGAAATAATAAGTGACATCAGAACAACTCTACACCAGTAAATCTGAAAACATAAATGAAATAGATGATTTCTTTGAAAGATAAAACTATTAAAGCTTATTTATGAGGGTGCCCTGGTGGCTCAGTCTGTTAAGCATCTGACTCTTGATTTCAGCTCAAATCACTATCTCAGGGTTCAGGGGTTCATGCCCCACGTCAGGCTCAGCGCTGACTGTGTGGAACCTGCTCAGGATTCTCTCTCTGCCCCTCCCCCACTCTGTGTCTCACCAAATAAATAAACTTTAAAAAAAAGTCTATTTATGAAAAAATAACTTGATTGGCCCTATATCCATTATAGAAATTGACTTTGTAGGAAAAAAAAATTCTCACAAAGAAAAGCCCAGAGCCAGATGGGTACAAGCTATATTCTAGAGTTGTCTGCATGGCTCAGTTGGTTAAGTGTCCACCTCTTGATTTCAGCTCAGGTCATGATCTCACAGTTTGGGAGTTTGAGCCCCACTTCGGGCTCTGCACTGAGAGTGTGGAGCCTGCTTGGGATCCCCTCTCTTCCTTTCTCTCTGCCCTTCCCCCACTCACACACACACACTCTCAAAAGTCTTATGTGAACACTTGTCTTTGGATTGGAAGCCAGTCAGATAATCCCAAATAATCTCAAACCTCTCAGTGTTCTTAACCACATTTTTGGTCAAATAAGATGATATTCACTCTTTTACCATATAAAATAATATTTGCAGGCTCTGGGTATCAGATGTATCTTTTTGATAAGTACCATTCAGCCAACTAAACCTTGATGTCAAAACTGGGCAAAACTGTAATGATAAAGGAAAACTACAGACTGACATCCTTCATGAATTCAATGCAAAAATTCTAAAGATGATTTCTGAAATTTGAGTAATACATAAAAAGTACACTATGACCAACTAAGGTTTGATCACAGGAATACAAGTTTGGTTGAATATTTGAAAAATATTTGAAAAACCAATCAATACAGTTCTCCATACTAATTGATTTAAAAAGAAAAAATATGATGCAGAATTTGACTTAAATTAGTAGCTTGATATCAGTGAATAATAAAATGTCCCTTCTATTTTTAAAAAAAAAAATGTTGAGAGACAGAGAGAGCATGAGCAGGGAGGGGCAGAGGAAGAGAGAGAGAATCTTAAGCAGGCTCCACACCCAGCACAGAGTCTGACACGGGGCTTGATCTCATGACTGTGAGATCATGACCTAAGCTGAAATCAAGAGTTGGACGCTTAACTGAATGAGCTACCCAGACGCCCCAACTTTCTCTTTTATATTGGAAATATTTAGACTATTGTGTTTCTTATGTTAAAACTTCCTTTATGTTATCAAGTTAGGAGAATGGCAGATGGTACGCATAATTGTATTTATTTATATATAGATATATGTTGATGTTGCAAAATAGTACCAGCATGCTTATATGAGTACCTGAAAGCGTTACTGATCCATTAAATTCCAAAGTCTGGGAACCACTGTCCTAAAACAATGCACACATTATTTTTCATTGTATATTATATAATATTCTCCACTGTCATGAGACACAGACGCAAAGAGAGAAAGGGAAATAGAGCACACAAAATGTTCTCTCTCTGAAATAAGTGGGAAGAGTAACTTCATTTACTAGAAAACATAATCGACTCACTGTTCTGAAACCTTCTGATCCACAGAATTAGTAACCCCCTCTCCCCACCCCACCATCACCAACACCTCTGGTGAAGGGAATGAGTAAGAGGAAGTTGTAAGATATTTCAGTTGTTGACTCTCCAGCAAAAGGGAGATCATTCTTGTGCCAGTCTTTGCTTAAAGCCCCTGTCCTCTCCCCTTATTCGGTAAACTGAACAAACAAATACCTGTAAGGTCTCCACAAACTGCAAACTCTTTGTTTCCCTATGGGCCTCACCCTTCTTACCTCTCTAAAGCAGAAGTCATGCATTATTGCCAAACTGTGCCCTCCCAATTTCACCACCAAGAATGTCACACCAAACGGCCTGAGAAATGGGATGGGTTGGAAATGGACATGACGCTCCTGCACAACTGTTCTCTCTCAGCCAACACCACCATCTCAATCTGGAGAATATTGTGTGTCTGGTGTCGACTAAGCCTCACATGGATGAGGGTGGCAGGTGGAGTGGGGAGATGTGAAACCAACCTAGGATATCAGAAAATAAACTGGAAGTATTAAATGAAGACAGAAATCACTTGGGGTATGTTCTTTAGCATGCCTCTGGCCAGGTGTGCAGTTCTGATCATCTGAATACCTTTGGTGGGAAAGTAAAGGATGGGGATTGCTGTTTGTTTTCACTTCCCTCTGCCTCCACTTTCCAATTTCATTTTGGGATGCAAAGCTGTCCCTCATGCTGCTCCCACCGTAACAAACCTCCGTGTGTCCTGTTCACCAATGTAACATGTCTCAGATAAAGAAAAAACAATGTTGTCATCTCAGTCTAAGGTTGTAATTCCCCTTTAACTAGAAAAATAAGGAACAAGAAACAATGACAGATACAAATATCAGAGCACAGATTTTTTTTTTATCATACCTTAACTCAGCCTGGCCACAGATGGGATGGCTGGCACACAGTGCAGCAGCCTGGTGCCAGGCTCTTATTCATTTGGGCCCACACACATCTCTTTACCTCCATCTCTTGGGTATTTCTCTCTCTTAATTCCTTCCTTGGATGTTTCTCGCTCCAGTGGCACAGCTCAAGCCTAAATAATTGATCATTTTAGGAGGAGCATGCTACACTTTCACTTCCTTGGTATCCTGATACAAGTTTCTGATCCTAGAACATTCTCTTTCCATTTAAGGTTAAGAGAGCTTTGCTTAACTGTAAATAGAAAGTAGAAGAGCCAACTGAATTTAGAGTGAGCAAACTGTTTTTATCCAATATAATCGAGCACAGAGACACTTGGAATTCATGTTGATTATGCAAATTGCTTATGGATGCCTCGACAGAGTTTGTGGGCAAGCTGTCTTTTTTTTTTTTTTTTTTTATGAAAACGGTGATAAAAAAAAAGATAATTCCTTTCTTTCTTTTTGTCTATAACCACTTAGGGAAACTGGGAACAGAGCCACACCTATCCTTTTTTTTCCTTTTAATAAATATGAGACCTTTGATTCTTTTCAGAATGAGATTTTGCAAAGCAAGCAGACTAAAAAGGCTTGAGAAAACACAGTCAAGCAAATCTAAAATGGTTGAAGCCAACATCAAAATCCCCAGCCTATTCAGAGAAAGGAGTTCTGTAGGCTATACCCAGCTAGCTCTGAACTGCCAGCTGAAGGAATTTGGATTTCATCTGTGAGAAATAGGTAACTGCTGAAAGGCTGTACATTGGAGAGGGACAAGACAAATTTGGGGATTGGGGACCATGAATCTGTCAACAGTATACAGATGGATACAGGGAGGGGAAGGAGTGGGTTAAAATGCATCCATATTCCATCCACATAAGAAGCCCTATATAGCCTTCCCCATTAAAGAGAACTCTTTAACAGATTACCACGTGCCACTTGCAGGAGCCCTTTAATTGTTGCCCCCTCCCTGCTCAACATCTAAGGTGCATCCTGACAGTATGCATCTTCACAGAAAATTAGGTTGAGAAAAATATACACATCCACATGCACATATATATTCACAACGTAATACTCTCAATCTGAAGGTGAGCATTTTATAGCATATAAAATGTATATTAAGTTACATTTCAATGACAAATAGCATCCAGGTTGCCAAATGATTTAATACAAGATGTCCTCATTAATTCAGGTCTGTGAATCTGTGCTCAGAGCGCATCTAAGCTCCTGACGTGCTTTTGGCAGCATTATTTGTTTAATGCCACTTTCCCAGGTGCCCATATTCTTCTCCCAGAAAGGAACTCCTCAAAAGTGCTTCCAAAAAGTGTTGCTGTTATTTCTTCAAATCTGTATCATCATTTTATAACATCTCTTTCTTCTTAGTCATTTCCCTTAGATGTCCCATCTTCAACTGGGTTTATTTGTTGAAAAAAGAGAACTTTTTCAGTGTGAGCTCCACATACACCTTGGGAGACTGCCTTCAAACTCTGAAATAGCAGCAAAACTCAATCACTTCCTCAAATCTCTCTCCTCTTGGTCAGCTACATGGCTTAACATACCCACGAAAAGTTGTAAATCCTAAGCAAGGAAACTGACTCAGGCCAATTTGTGCCAACAAATTGGATCCTCTGTATCCAATCAGAGGATATTGTTTTATCTTCCCAAATTAGAGACCCTTTCCTCCTCAGAACTAGGGTGAATTTTGATTATGTAATTGGAATGAGCCAAATAATGGAGGAATCAAATAACAGAAACTGCTGAAAGTGTTTTACAGGAACTTTTACTCCACATCACATGCAGTGCTAGACTATATTTATCTATTTACTACCTTGTATTCAATCCTCGGCCTCAAGGTCAGACACCTCACTTCTCCGAGTGCACCTGGCATTGCTCCCTTGTGATTAAGGGCAAACAGTCACAGTGTCCATGGCCTTTGGCAGCAAAACCATTCCAGCAAAAGGCAGAAACATCTTTTACTTGTTGGAATGAAGACTAGAGAACCTATGATATCCCTCCACCTGTGGTAAGATCTCATTAGACCTTTCTTTTCTGCTGTATCTAGTCAAAAAAAGGGACAAATCTCTACTCAAACAGGTTAAAGAACTTACATCTCAAATGGCAAATAAGCTCAATTCCAAAAGGAAGGATTTTTAAGCAGGAGATAGTTTGTGTTATTCATTCTCCAACAATGCAGTACTTAAGGGGAATAATTTATGGGCAATACACAGAAGCTTGATTCCAAAAATGACCAATATTTATTTATCTCTCTGTTCCAGTAAGATGGAAACAGTGCTCATATGGAAAAATCCATGAAGTTTGGACTCCCGTAGAGCTTTTCCCAAGGATCTTCTCTTATAGTGAGGTCTGTGTCTCTCCTAATTAAGTTTGTGTTACTTGCCACCTGCAGTTTGATCTGTTCTTTTGTCATCACATATAGAAATTAATTTTCTTAGAATTGATTTCATCCTTTTCATACATATCTATGATTTTTTTTTATTTAGAGAGAGAGCAAGAGTAGGGGAGAGAGGCAGAGGGAGGGAGGGAGTTTGGGAAGGAGGGGGTGAGGGAAGGAGGGAGGGAGAAAGAGAGAGAGGGAAGGAGAGAGAAAGAGAGAGGATATCTTAAGCAGGCTCCACACTCAGCATGGTGCCTGACAAGGGACTCTATCCCACAACCTGGGATCATGACCTGAGCCAAAATCAAGAGTTGGATGCTCAATCGGTGCCCCAGATATGTCTATGTTTTATATAAATTTTAGCACTGCCTCAGAAAACCATTCTGGGGATTAAAACTTTTCAGTGTTGCCGCTGTGGTCAGTTGTTCAACTTCTTAATGCTTGTCACTTAATTTAAGCTCATACAGATTGGGGCTTGTTGAACCCTTACTAGTATCGTTCATTCCACAGTAGAGGCCTATGTTATCATTTCTCATGACACTGTAAGTATGCACCAGGAATGTTACTTGCAAGCTACTTTATTCTAGACATATTCAAATTTATGAGTGGATGTCTTAAATGGTAGATCCATCTAAATCATAAGAAAGCGATGCTAGTTTATTAAACATCATTCAATTGATTCCCTCCTTGGAGGGAGTATCGTTTTCAGCTCCACCATTAAAGGAAGAGGTCCCACCCCTCAGGATTCTCAATGGTCCTGACTTCCCTCTGGGCATTTATTCTTGGTGTTCCTGGAACATACCCACTGAAAAGAGGAAACTGTTTGCTGAGCCCAAATCTATGATACGCATTTTAATTTACAGTCAAGTAACACATCAGCCACCACTGACCAATTCTGTCTAGCTTGATACTAGTTATAAAACAAATTACAGAACTCATTACTTTACATCTAGAAAGAAATGCCCTATGTTTCTTTTGAGAATTTCTCTGATTCCTAACTTTGGAATCAAGAACTTAAATTTATGATAAAATTTCTTTTTATAAAAGCTATAGGCTTCTTGTTTATCTTTATGTTCATGCACAGCCTTAGCAATCTTAAAACTGACATTAGAGAAAAAATATCTAAGTCTTAGTAGGATCCATAAGTATCTAGCCTGCAGAGTGAACCAAGAAGCCTACCAAAGTCTTCTACCACAGCTTCACTGATTTGCATTCCCATATTGATACCCAAAGGTTCAAAAGGTTGAATGATATTCCTTCTTTTTAGTCCATGAGAAGTCCCTTTTTTGATCTATTTTCTAACAGGATCCAAGATGAGCCCTGCAATACACTGGTCATTATTTCTAATGATGGACTAGTTCTTTATAAATATCCCAGAATACAAATTGCACTCAGAGAAGTCTTTAACCCTCAGTCATTAGTGATAGGTAGCCAGTGAAGAAATCTGCCTGGTTAATTCTTATCTCTACCTGGGTCAATACACCTCACATATTTTAAAGAAGGCCACCAGAATTGATGCCTATTCGTGGGCAACTTCAAACCAGCTTCACACCTAGAAAATTGAAATTTGAAGAAATCATGTCTCTTGCAATGTCCTGACAATAAATCTATAGAAGTGTATACTACAATATTTTCCAAGTTCATGTCAACCATCATCTTCTCTAGTGGCTGTTAAGGATCTCTGCTTTGCCCTTCACTAACTTTGTGACCTTATTTTTATTCCCAGATTTAGCAAAAGTACAGGACACCCAACTAAATGTGAATTCTAGATGAACATGTACTATTTGAAACATATGTAAACAAAAAAAAATGTTTATCTCAAATTCAACTACATGCCCTTTATATTATCTAACAATACTTATTCCATCATCTTCCCCAAGCTAAATTTCATTTCTCTCACCTCTAAAATGTGACTTATGAGATTAATACATTAAATGTGTAAATGGCTTAAGAAAAGTTTTGTAAATGATAAAGAATTAGTTACATGTTATTAATGTCATTATTCCTATTATTTTTTCCATCTAATTACCCAACTCTATTTCCATAAGGCATAGGTGTAATCTACTTCCAAATTGATTAAAGATATTAATATTAATGGTATTTCCCCCCCAAGACCAAAATAGTGGTCTATGTTGTTTTTTAAGCAAGAAACTGTGTTTTGGTGTCTATGGTCATGAGAGCAGTTTCCTTTTTGTTTCTCCTGGCATTGATGGATTGCCTGCATCTGTTGTGCAAACAATCATGGTGAAACAGCAGGAAACATGGTTCCAATTTGACTTTACACCCTGAAATATTCTAAGCATATGGTGAGGTGGCAAGATCTTAGTCCCAGGGTGGGAATTTTGAGAAAGCAGGGGGAGCCTACACTTTTACATTGCTCAGCTGGATTCCTGGATCCTTCATTACCAGGACACTCTCAGGCAAATATGCTCAAATAGCTGGGTTCCTCTCCACTTGTACCTAAGATGACAGAATTTTGGAATTATTAAATGCCAGAAATCAGCGAAAGAAATTTTATTAAAAAGAAAACTTCTTCACCTGATTTTCAAATAAGAATTTACATTTTGGTAGGGTAGAAAGGAAGAGAAGTTTAAAGTTTAAAAAGACTAGAATGGTTGGTTTTGGATTAAGGATTAAACCCATATTTATGGGTTTCACAGTCTGAATACTTTCTAGATTTCAAAATAAAACAAAAAATCTTCATACAAACATTCACAGTCTAGAGAAAAAAGAAAGAAGTTGAAGAAGTAGTATTATTAGTATGTGGTTCCTTTGTAGTTTAATATACTCTTAGCAGATAGAGCCTCCTTTGCAAAATCACACAAAGATGTCTGTTCTGAAGAAATGGAGGATTGTGCATCCTGGCCAGAAAGAGTGACTTTGTATTTGTAGAGCTTACACCCAGGGCATACTAATAATCTGTCATCTTAAATTCCAGTAACAGCAATCCAACTCAAACTAACTTCAGTAAGAACAATGCAGAGACTGAAGTATCTCATAAAATCAGCTTATCTCTAGGAAGATCAATGTTGTAATGTTGCTTCTGGAACCACTAGAACCAGGCACCCAAATACTGCTGAAATTCTCCCTCCTTTTCTCATATCTGATTCTTTCTGCAAGTCAGCCCCATTCTCTCCCATGGTGGACATCTATGATTTCACCAAATTGTGGAGAGAAGGCTATCCAGAGTACCAAGTGCTACCCAAGAGAAGGCTGATTATGATAACTGCAGTTTGAAGAATCCTAGGGAAGAACTCTGATTGGCCCCCTTTCCAATCAGTTGTGGCTAGAAGGTGCTCAGATGGAATTAGGTGTCCATCTCTCTACTAGAAAATTGTTTGGGTAGGTTTACAAATATATAAAAGACATTTCTAGTAAAGACAACATAGATGGAATGGGGAAGAAGTTTCCAGAAAGATATTTCTGTACAGAAGAATGCTGGGCAGATAAAACAACAGGTATTCACTCCAGAGAATTGAAAAATATTAAACTAATAATTGGGGCACCTGGGTGGCTCAGATGGTTGAGCGTCTGACTTCAGCTCAGATCATGATCTCACAGTTCGTGAGTTCGAGACCTGCATCAGGCTCTGTGCTGACAACCTGGAACCTGGAGCCTGCTTTGAGTTCTGTCTCTCTGTCTCTCAGCACCTCCTCCATTCTGTGTGTCTCTCTCAAAAGTGAACAAATATTTAAAAAATTAAAAAATAAACTAATAATCAAATACAAAAGCAAATTATAAACACTGATAAGCACTCAGTTATAAGAGGGCACCATATTTGAAGACTTGGGAAAGCCTTTTTGAAGAAATGTCATTTAACTTGGATGTAGAAAGAAGTGGGGAAAAAGTATTCCTGAAAAGGGAACAGAATGGTATAAAGCCTTAAGGTAAGAAAGTGCTTAAGGTATTAAAAAGAAAAGAAAACAAAATTGACCAAAAAAAGGGAGGGGGTGGAAAGTCTACTGTGTGTAGGGAATGATGAAAACATATAGTAGCACAACTTCCAAGTTATGAAGGCATGGACCTCATCACTTCCATTGTGGGCCAAGTTAAAGATTTTGTATTTTTTCCTCAAGTGCTATGCATTTTGATTTTAAAATGTGATAGGGGCGCCTGGGTGGCTCAGTTGGGTAAGCAACCAACTCTTGATTTCAGTTCAGGATCTCATCGTTTGTGAGTTTGAGCCTTAAATAAGGCTCTGTGCTGACAGCCTGGAGCCTGCTTGAGATTCTCTCTCTCTGCCCCTCTCCCACTCATTCTCTCTCTCTCTCTCTCTCTCAAAATAATACACTTTAAAAAATTAATAAAAAAATAAAATGTGACAGAATCCAATGGTTATGTTCATAACTTATATCACACAGCTGAGAATGCAAGGGCCATGAAGGACAAAAATAGGTATATAAACAGAGAGAAGAAATTTGTAGTTGGGATAAGGTGGGAGATGAAGACTGAAATTATATATTACTGTCTTGCTATTTTGACAGATCAACTTCTTTTCCCTTTCCTACTACATTGAAAATCACCACGTGGAATGTCTATATTCAGTCAGACTGATGGAGTTTGACATTTCCTAATATGTGCCCACCTGTTCTAAGATCATAAAAACAATTTTAAGTGTATTGTTGACACTAGATTAAGCTGTTATGTGAGGAAAGAAAAAAACACTAAGTTTGAAATGATGTCTTTCTGCAATAATTATCCCATGAAAATAACCATGTCCTAGCTGTAGGAAGTTAGAAATGCCCATGAGAATTCATATATCACATTGCCTCACTTTCAGCAAGACTTCACCAAACTGATCAGTAATAAAGAAGGTCTGACATTTTTAAAGACATCACAGAAATTAAATCTACAAAATGGATTACACAAACAAATACTAGAAATACTTGTCTTCATTTTTCTTTTTTATTAATGTTTCTGGAGAAATAATTTGTTTGAGGTAAACACAGGAAACAGTTACAATGGAGGACAGCAAAGGAATAAAAATACTGCTTGTATGTGGTAAGAAAACATTTAACATGCATCGAGTCCACACACTACTTTTAAAATAGAGCAGAAAGGGAAAATAGTCCAAAATGACCAGTTACTTTTTCTACACACTGACCACTAACCAGTTTGATGGAATCTTTTTTTGTCCTTTTTGAAATTCATTGTCTTGATAGTTAATTTGGCCATGCATAAAGATACCAATTTGATTAGCAGGATAAGTTCACCAATGAAACATATTTATTTAAACTGTACCATATTTTTACACAGTAAAATTCAATACGTTAATTAAATTAACCAAAACATATAGAGTGCCCCATGGTTATGACACACTAAACTATTCTGTAGCCACAAGAGACCCAACATAAATTCACTAGATTAAGACATAAAAAGGTCTGTTTTTTACTCATGTAATAGTCCAGGGTGGGTGCTTGGGGCAATGGGCAGCTACCCACATGCCAAGAGTCAGAGACCCAGGGAAACAGTGGATCTACTATCTTCATGAGTGGGGGTGCTCTGCTCATCTCAGCCAGTAGGAAGACAGAAAAGGGTACATACAACAAGACATCCAAATTCTGGGGGGCCAGGAGAGAATTCAGTTACAGAGCAATGTCTCTGCAAAGAGGGCACAGGTATCGGGTCTCCAGGAAGACAGCTGAATCCGAAACCAACCCTATACTTTTGAAAGATAAAGAACATGGGTTTTAGTGGAGACCTGTCTCTGTCGGGTGTTTAAAAGAATGTGTTTTTTAGAAGAATATAATTTAAATACATACAGAAATTTGGAATTTAAGATACGGAATAATTCAGTTCTGATGTGAGTCACCTTGGCCAGAAGAGCAACGATGAAAGCTGCGTGTGGGGGGTGGAGGGGGTGCTTCTTCAAGGGGGGAGGACAGCTCTGACACTTAGGGGCTGAGTGATCTCAAGTGTTCTCATGACAGTGGCTACCTGACAAGACTATGGTGTGGATTTAATGGCTTTAAGTAATATAAGAGAGTAATATAAGCAACTTAGTGGTGGGTACAGATGTTAGGTCAAGAGATAAGATTTTGTGCTTCTCTTTTCTTTATCTTTTGCTCAGAGAGGCACCATCTTCTGAAGGAACCAGACTTAGACACCTTCAAGGAACACGGAGATGTCCCCCATAATCCTTAACAAATTCAATGATTAGGTTATTTTGGAGATAAGGTAGGGTTTAAGGTTCCACTCAACACTACTGGCTTAATCCAAAACGGCCTGTGGCTCATCTTGCCCTTCTCACCTTAGTGCCCCCAAGAGAGCTGCACACATCAGGAGGAAGATCACTTTATTTCAGCCAGGCCCCCCAAAAGACTTAATATGGAAGTCCCTGGGATGGGCCAGAGCCCATAACCTGGGCTTCCCTCTCTTGAGGAAAATTCCAGATTTTTATCAATAAAGCATTTAAGTGAGAAGGAAGAGGTGTGGTGAGACAGAAAGAATACAAATAAAAGAATTGGTACAATGTAGTCAACTTCCTTAGCCAGCCAAATAGAGAAAATAAGAGAGATCTATTAGCATGTATATTTATCAGAGTTCAGAACCAAAAAGACTACACACACACACACACACACACACACACACACACACACAGGAGTGTTGCTATGTGTCCGTGTGTGTGTGTGTGTAGGCAGGGGTAGGTGACAAGGCTACTAAATAAAATTTACAGGGAAAGACCACCAAATCAAATAAGGAGGAATTATCCTTATATAGGCATTGCAGTAGAGTATGAAAATCTCTAAATAATGTTATAACAAATGTATCCTGAATAAATAATATCTCTGCCTTTTTTACAGGGAGGAGAGTTAATATTTAATATTAAGCTTACTCTTGTCAAAATCAGGCAAGGAGAAACTAGGTTACTGGTCTTAGAAACATGCTAAACTGCAAGCAATGTGATAAATCTTTTGTAAGTTGTATTTTTATAAGTGTGCTCTAAATGGCACTGCTGAATATTGTCTGATAAATTGTACAGGAAATTGGCACCCTTTAAATCTTCTGAGAAACCAAATAGAAAGAGAATATATTAGAAAAAGCATGGCTGCAATTTATGGTAATCATCAAAGACACAAGATAAATTTGTTTTAAATGAGAAAAGTTTATAAAGTAATTAAACTATTTTTCTGGCTAGGAAAATATAATTTAGGCCTAGTCTTGTAGAACTAGCATGTTCTTTTGTTCTTGAGGGATGAAATTTTATGGAGATATTAACAACAAAAGGAACTGACAACCTGTAATATGTCTAAAGAAGGGAATACTGTATCTGCATAGAAATTGTTAAAAATTAACACTTGTTAACTCTTTGGCATATTTAGTCAATAGATACTCTGAAAGCCTGGAATATGCTGGACCCTCATGTGTAAGATAAAATCTCAACCCTCAGAACAACTGTTCTTAGCCTCATGTTGTAGAAATATTCTATAAGGCATCCTTTCTCCAGTTCATCCCATCAAAATGTTTGCCCTGCTACAATGCAATTGTTTTTGATAATAAAGAATTTCATGAGAGTGCTTCATGGAAAAGGGGGAGTGAGGCAGGGTTTCAGACTCAATATATTTAAGAGTTTTTCTCCTTCAAAGAACAGTAGTAACACTGCGCATTAAAAGAAAGCTAGAAGAATACAATTCTAAAACCCAAACATAGCCGAAGAAATAGAGCACTGATTATCTCTCTCATTTGCTCAAGAGTAATGTCCATTGTCTTCCTATTATCACCACACGGGCTAGGGCAGATATTGCACATTATAGATTTCCTTATTCATATCATCAGTTACAGAGACGAACACAACAACTCTGCTTGGGCTTTTCACAGTATTAATCCTCTCTTGCCATTTAAATATAAGGACTGTGAGTTTATATAAGGAAAATCTCCTATATTCCCAATTTCAAGTTGTAAAATAATGAACTACAGAAAAAATATCCGTGTGTGTGTGTGTATGTGGTGTGTGTGTGTGTGTGTGTGTGTGTGTGTGTGTGTAGATACCTGCTGAATTAGCAGTTTGTTTGTGGTATCACCACCTTTATTCTAAGTGCTTTAGGATAGGCCTGGACTTCTCTGTGATAATTTCAGTTCCAACAATAAAAATTTGTATTTAAAAGTACATATAAATGTTTTATAACCTAATAATATCTGTTTTTTTCATAAAATTTCCTCAAATCCAAAAGAATACACTACTTCTCTCTGAAATAACCCTCACATTCAATCCCTAAGGAAACTTGCAAAAATACACACACACACACACACTTGCAAACACCCAAATCTACTGTTTTCTATAATATATCTTAACTTCTGCTTCTTTATATTATTTCCCTTCCTGTGCTTTCTTTGGCTTGTCCTTTTTCTAGTTTCTTGAGAAGATATCTAGTTTTGAGTAAAAATTTAGTTTGGAGTCTGCTATTATAGTTTTACTTTCTGGTTTGTTAGTTTTTAACAACCCTTTAAATCCTACCTATAGCCAATACATCAGCCAATGAGCTTATTCTACTTTCTACCACACCTCTGTCTTCACTTATATTTAGTTGCTTTATTTCTGGTTTGTCACAAAATACAGCATTTCTGTGTTATCTTCCACCCTCATTTATGCCTTTGTTTTTGTCTTAGGTCTACATTTATATGCATTAAAAAGCCTAGCATCAGTGTTTGGTGAAGTTTTTCCACTCATCTATTAATTGAAAAAAAAAACTAACCTCATGGATCCTTCATGGAAGGCCCATACACAGAGAATGCTCTAAGTTATATGAGCTTAAAACTGTTTTGTGGGTTTTTTAAGTCTTGATGTTTGACAAACACCTTAGCTGGCTATAAAAATCTATTCATACATTCATTCATTTTCTATTTCTAAAGTGACTCTCTTTTTGCCTCTCCTTGTATTTTTATTGTTATTATTGAAGTACGACTGACATATATTAGTTTCAAGTAACAATATAAGTCAATATTTGTATACATTATGAAATAATCACCACTATAAGTCCTGTTAACATCCATCACTGTAAAGAGAATGTTTTTCCTTGTGATGAGAGCGTGCAAGATTTATTCTCTCAGCAACTTTGAAATATACAGTACTTCTTGCTTGACCTCAGAATCTTGTGGCATTGTAGGAACATAGGAAATCATTTGCTGGGAATTGTGGGGTTTCTGTTTGTTTGTTTATTTTGTTTCTCTCTCTCTTTTCTTAATCTTTAGTTTGGGTACAGTTATTTTTCAGTTAAGCCCTACTCTACATTCAAGACCATTGAGTGTGTTCACATGCAGATCTTTTATCTTTGTTTTTCTCTACTAGGCTGTAGGGAATATTGAGGGAGATGGACTTAAGTACCACTAGTTCTTGAGTTATTCTCATTGCTTGTCTTTCCTCCAAGAAGCCAGAGTCAAACCCTCCCTGCTGTGAGCAACTAGAAGGCACTACCCAACTGTTTCTCAGCCTTCACTTAATTCTTGAGTATTTAGAGGGTATGATAATCTAAGGTTCAAGGTAAATTTACTTTAAAATCCTCCTTATTAGTAGTCTCTTACTCATGCCCTTAAAAATACTTACTTTCCCCAAAGTGAGGAAACAAATTGCTTAGTCTTTGGAAGCAGACCTGCAACACTGAATATGCCTAAAGTCCCAGTATAAATAACTCCAGGGTCATGATCTCCTAAATATCTTTCTTGAGAAAAATAAGCACATTAAGCAACAAAAAATGTAGCTTCATCACTCAAGTTCATCACTAGAAGAGGTTTAGAGATTTTGTGGTATGACTAGAAATTAAAAACTCAGATAAATAGGAGAAGCCAAGATGGCAGAACAGCATGGACGTTTTTTGTCTGTCTTGTGTCCATGAAATACAGCCAGACCAACACTAAACCATCCTGCACACCAAGAAAACTGATCTGAGGATCTGCACAACCTGAACCACAGAATTCAGCAGGTACATGGCCTGGAGAGGTGAACTTGGGGAGACAGAAGCCGCAGGGGGCATGGAGCCGCTTTTGCATGTGGAGAGAGGACAGAGACAGGGGGAGAATACGAGAAAGCACCCCACCCCAAAAGCGGCTGGAGAGAAAGTGAAAAATTGGAAACAGCTGCAGGAACTGAACTAAAAAGGGAGAAAGGAGAAAGGAGAGGGTTTAAATTCCATTAAGACTATAAATGGGGGAGCGTAGAGTCTGCAACTCCACAGCTCTATACCTGGTGGTGCTCTGGTGGGAAGGGCAAATGAATCCCTAGGAGCAGAGTGGGGTCTGGGAGATTCTTGGGGCACAAGGGGAGAAGCGGTTCCACTGCTGGAAGGACATCTGGTAGAGGCTATGAGGCCACCTGAGCCAAGCAGACCCCAGAGAATGGCCACATTTGCTGGTGATGGAACAAGGTCATTGAGGGTGAAGCCTGGTGCCAGATGTGTGTTGTGATTTTCCATAATCCCTGAAACGCTGGCGCCACACTGTCTCATGAACTTTTTCTGGGGCAGCCTGGCACCTGGCCACAGTCTTTGGGCATCAGCAGCAGCACGGTCCCACGAACATTCTTGGGTGTGGCCAGCATTTGGCCATTGCTTGTTAAGACCCTCTGCAGAGGGGCAGAACGGGTCAAAGCTGCAGTACCTCAGAAGTAAGGGGCTGGGGAAAACAGTCACATCTGAGACAAAACTCGGGAGAGAGGTACTACCTGGGACTTGCTCACGGACAATGTAAAAGCGGGGAGTGGATGAAAGCTGATGACAAAAGATGGACGTATGACTGCTGATTGGGGAGAACAGAGTTCCAATACTAGAGACCGGATAGCTGGGTGACACCATTTTCACAACTCCCACGCATGTGCGTATGCACCTATAAGCGCCTCAACAATCCACCCCGGTAGATTAGCAGCACCATCTAGTGGAGAATGGAGGTGTTACACTAAGCCCCGCCCAATTGGGCCAACCTCGCTTTTCAAGAACACAAGCTCACTGCCTATAGTTTAAGGACTATAAAGCGCTTTATAGTTTGACTTCCAGGGGACAACGAAGTAATTCCAGTCATGTTTCAGTGTGTTAGCAAGTCCAACTATTCAATTTTCTTTCTTTTTTTTCCTCTTTTTCATTTCTTTTTTCTTGAATACACAAAGAGGAAAAAATTCATTTTCATTTTAAATTTTTATTAAAAATATTTTTCTTTAATATTTTTCTAGTATATTTTATACTTTTACGTAAATTTTTTCAAATTCTAGTTTACTTCCATCATTTAATTTTAGTCTACTCCAGTGTATCCATTTTTTCAAATTTTCAAACAATTTCCTTTTTTTTCTTTTTTTCCCCTTTGTCTCTAATCTATCAAGCCACTTTCAACACCCAGACCAAAACACACCTAGGATCTAGCATCATTTATTTGATTTTTTTTGTGAGTCTCTTTTTAATTTTTTAATTTTAATATTTTTTTAATTTAATTTTTTTTAATTTTATTTTTTTTTAATTTTTTTTAACATATATTTATTTTTGAGACAGAGAGAGACAGAGCATGAACGGGGGAGGGTCAGAGAGAGAGGGAGACACAGAATCTGAAACAGGCTCCAAGCTCTGAGCTGTCAGCACAGAGCCCGATGCGGGGCTTGAACTCACGGACCGCGAGATCATGACCTGAGCCGAAGTCGGATGCTTAACCGACTGAGCCACCCAGGCACCCCTTTAATTTTAATTTTTCTACCTCATTAATTCCTTTCTCCCTTCAAAATGATGAAACGAAGGAATTTACCCCAAATGAAAGAGCAGGAAGAAATGACAGCCAGGGCCTTAACCAACACAGATACAAGCAAGATGTCTGAACCAGAATTTAGAATCATGATAATAAGAATATTAGCTGGAGTCAAAAATAGATTAGAATCCCTTTCTGCAGAGATAAAAGAAGTAAAAGCTAGTCAGGATGAATTAAAAAATGCTATAACTGAGCTCCAATCTTGAATGGATGCCACAGCAGCAAGGATGGATGAGGCAGATCATAGAATCAGCGATATAGAGGACAAACTTATGGAGAATAATGAACAGAAAAAAAGAGGGAGATTAAGGCAAAAGAGCACGACGTAAGAATTAGGGAAATCAGTGACTCATTAAAAGGAACAAAATCAGACTCATAGGGGTCCCAGAAGAGGAAAAGAGAAATAGGGGTAGAAGGGTTATGTGAGCAAATCATAGCAGAAAACTTTCCTAACCTGGGGAAAGACACAGACATCAAAATCCAGGAAGAACAGAGGACTCTCTTTAGATTTAACAAAACCCGATCATCAACAAGGTATATCATAGTCAAATTCACAAAATATTCAGGCAAGAAGAGAATCATGAAAGCAGCAAGGGAAAAAAAACTCCTTAACCTACAAGGGAAGATAGATGAGGTTTGTAGCAGACCTATCCACAGAAACTTGGCAGGCCAGAAAGAAGTGGAAGGATATATTCAATGTGCTGAATCAGAAAAATATGCAACCAAGAATTCTTTATCCAGCAAGGCTGTAATTCAAAATAGAAGGAGCGATCAAAAGTTTCCCAGACTAACAAAAATTAAAGAAGTTTGTGATCACTAAACCACTGCAAGAAATATTAAGGGGGACTCTCTGAGGGGAGAAAAGATGAAAAAACAAACAAAGAAACAAACACCAAAAGCAAAAAAGATTAGGAAGGACTAGAGAACACCACCAGAAACTACAACTCTACAAGCAACGTAATGGCAATAAATTTTTATCTCTCAGTACTCACTCTAAATGTCAATGGACTCAGTGCTCCAATCAAAAGACATAGGGCAACAGAATGGATAAGAAAACAAGATCCATCTATATGCTGTTTATGAGAGACCCACTTTAGACCTAAAAACACCTTTAGATTCAAAGTAAGGAGATGGAGAACCAACTATCATACTAATGGTCAACAAAAGAAAGCCAGAGTAGCCATACTTATATCAGACAATCTACACTTTAAAATAAAGACTGTATCAAGAGATGAAGAAGGGCATTATATCATAATTAAGGGGTCTAACCACCAAGAAGACCTAACAATTGTAAACATTTATGTGCCAAATGTGGCTGCACCCAAATATATAAATTAATCACAAACATAAAGAAACTCATTGATAGTAATATCATAATGGTAGGAGATTTCAACACCCCTCACATAGCAATGGACATATCACCTAATCAAAAAATCAACAAGGAAACAATGGCTTTGAATGACACACTGGACCAGATGGACTTAACAGATATATTCAGAACATTTCATCCTAAAGCAGTGGAATATAAATTCTTCTCCAGTGCACATGGAACATTCTCCAGAATAGACCACATACTGGGACACAAATCAGCCCTCAGCAAGTATTAAGAGATCGAAATCATACCGTGCATATTTTCAGATCACAATGCTATGAAACTCGAAATCAACCACAAGGAAAAAATTGGAAAGGTAACAAATACTTGGAGACTAAAGAACATCCTACTAAAGAATGAATGGGCCAACCAAGAAGTGTAAAAGGAAATTAAAAAGTATATGGAAGCCAATGAAAATGATAACACCACAACCCCAAACCTCTGGGATGCAGCAAAGGAGGTCATAAAAGGAAAGTATATAGCAATCCAGGCCTTCAAAGAAGGAAGAAAGATCTCAGATACACAACCTGACCTTAAACCATAAAAAGCTGGAAAAACAACAGCAAATAAAACCCAAAACCAGCAGAATACAGGAAATAATAAAGATTAGAGCAGAAATTAATGCTATCGAAACCAAAAAAATAGTAGAACAGATCAATGAAACGAGAAGCTGGTTCTTTGGAAGAATTAACAAAATTGATAAACCACTAGCCAGTTTGATCGAAAACAAAAAGGAAAGCACCCAAATAAATAAAATCAAGAATGAAAGAGGAGACATCACAACCAACATGGTAGAAATAAAAACAATAATAAGAGAATATTATGAGCAATTACATGCCAATAAAATAGGCAATCTGGAAGAAATGGACAAATTCCTAGAAACATATACATTACCAAAACTGAAACAGGAAGAAATAGAAAACTTGAACAGACCCATAACCAGTATAGAAATTGAATTAGTAATCAAAAATCTGCCAAAAAACAAGAATCCAGGACCAGATGGCTTTCCAGGGGAATTCTACCAAACATTTAAGGAAGAGTTAACACCTATTCTCTTGAAGCTGTTCCAAAAAATAGAAATGGAAGGAAAACTTCCAAACTCTTTCTATGAGGCCAGCTTTACCTTGATTCCAAAACCAGACAGAGACCCCACTAAAAAGGAGAACTATAAACCAATTTCCCTGATGAACATAGATCAAAAATCCTCAACAAGATATTAGCCAACTGTATCCAACAATACGTTAAAAAAAAAAATTCACCATGACCAAGTGGGAATTATACATGGGATGCAAGGCTGGTTCAATATCCACCAAACAATGCATGTGATTCATCACATCAATAAAAGAAAGGACAAGAACCATACGAACGTCTCAATAGATGCAGAGAAAGCATGACAAAATACTTTCTTGATAAAAGTATCAAGCATCCTTTCTTGATAAAAACCCTCAAGAAAGTAGGAATAGAAGGATCATACCTCAAGATCATAAAAGTCATATATAAATGACCTAACGCTAATATCATCTTCAACGGGGAAAAACTGAGAACTTTCCTCCTAAGGTCAGGAACAAGACAGAGATGTCCACTCTCACCACTGTTATTCAACATAGTATTGGAAGTCTTAGCCTCTGCAAATCAGAAAACACAAAGAAATAAAAGGCATCTAAATCGGCCAGAAGGAGGTCAAACTTTCACTCTTCGCAGATGACATGATACTCTATATGGAAAACCCAAAAGATTCCACCAAAAAAATACTAGAACTGATTCATAAATTCAGCAAAGTGGCAAGATATAAAATCAATGTACAGAAATCGGTTGCAATCCTATTCACTGACAATGAAGCAACAGTAGAGAAATCAAGGAATTGATCCCATTTACAGCTGCACCAAAACCCATAAAATACCTAGGAATAAATCTAACCAAAGAGGTAAGAAATATATACACTGAAAACGACAGTAAGCTTATGAAAGAAATTGAAGAAGACACAAAAAAATGGAAAAAGATTTCATGCTCCTGGATAGGAAGAACAAATATTGTTAAAATGCCAATCCTACCCAAAGCAATCTATTCAATGCAATCCCTATCAAACTAACACCAGCATTCTTCACAGAGCTAGAACAAATAATTCTAAAATTTGTATGGAACCAGAAAAGACCCAGAATAGTCAAAGCAATCTTGAAAAAGAAAACCAAAGCAGGAAGCATTACAATCCCGGACTTCAACCTATACCACAAAGCTTATAATCATCAAAACAGTACGGTACTGGCACAAGAACAAACACTCAGATCAATGGAACAGAAAAGAGAACCCAGAAATGGACCCACAAACACATGGCCAACTAATCTTTGACAAAGCAGGAAAGAATATCCAATGGAATAAAGACTTTCTCTTCAGCAAGTGGTGCTGGAAAAACTGGACAGCAACATGCAGAAGAATGAACCTGGACCACTTTCTTACACCATACACAAAAATAAACTCAAAACGGATGAAAGACCTCAATGTAAGACAGGAAGCCATCAAAATCCTCAAGGAGAAAGCAGGCAAAAACCTCTTTGATCTTGGCTGTAGCAACATCTTACTCAACATGCCTCCGGAGACAAGGGAAACAGAAGCAAAAATGAACTACTGGGACCTCATCAAAATCAAAAGCTTCTGCACAGTGAAGGAAACAATCAGAAACCTAAAAGACAATCGACAGAATGAGAGAAGATATTTGCAAATGCCTTATCAGATGAATGGTTGGTATCCAAAATCTATAAAGAACTTATCAAACTCAACACCCAAAAAACAAATAATCCCGTGAAGAAATGGGCAAAAGACATGAACAGACACTTCGCCAAAGAAGACATCCAGATGGCCAACTGACATATAAAAAAATGCTCAACATCACTCATCATCAGGGAAATACAAATCAAAACCACAATGAGATACCACCTTACACCTGTCAGAATGGCTAACATTAACAGCTCAGGCAACAATAGATGTTGGCAAGGATGCTGAGAAAGAGGATCTCTTTTGCATTGTTAGTGGGAATGCAAGCTGGTATAGCCACTCTGGGAAACAGTATGGATGCTCCTCAAAAAATTAAAAATAGAACTACCTACAACCCAGCAATTGAACTACTAGGTATTTATCCAAGGGATACAGGTGTACTGTTTCAAAGGGACATATGTACCCCATGTTTATAGCAGCACTATCAACAATAGCCAAAGCATGGGAAGAGCCCAAATGTCCATCGATGGATGAATGGATAAAGAAGAGGTAGTATATATATGTGTATACACACACACACACACACACACACACACACACACACACACACAATGGAGTATTACTTGGCAATCAAAAACAATGAAATCTTGCCATTTGCAACTACTTGGATGGAAGTGGAGGGTATTATGCTAAGCAAAATGAGTCAGAGACAGGCAAATATCATATGACTTCACTCATATGAGGACTTTAAGAGACAAAACACATGAACATAAGGGAAGGGAAATAAAAATAATATAAAAACAGGGAGGGGGACAAAACATAAGATATTCTTACATATGGAGAACAAACAGGGGGTCACTGGAGGGGTTGTGGGAGGGGGGATGGGCTAAATGGGTAAAGGGCATTATGGAATCTACTCCTGAAATCATTGTTGCACTATATGCTAATTTGGATGTAAATTTTTAAAAAAGTTAAATTAAAAAAAAAACTTAGGTAAGTAAAACAACTTTTTAAAACTGTCATAGATATTGACCGTTATTGTCAGAAACCAGGTTTCATGATTCTCAGTCCAGGGCTAGTGTTTGTTTTTGTTTTGATATTGAATGTACGTTCCTTTATTTTATACTTAGGAAAGAAATCACCCACTCTTCCTCTTTATTCCCTCCCCAGTCTTCTTCTGAAAATATTTAAAAATTACAACCAAATGAAGTTAATTATTATTATTTTTCAATGTGGTTTTCATAATTGTTAGGGTTTAAATTTTTACAAGTGGCCAATGTCCAAGCGACTTATAGAGTAATACTGATTATTAGCAAAAAGGAAAATTCCATATTACAAGTCAGCAAATTCTAGTACAAAACTAGTTTGTGTGTTAGAATGCCCTTTCCTTTTTAGAAAAAAAATTAAAGTGTATTTTTTTATTTTTGAGAGAGAGAGAGCATGCACAAGTGGGGAAGGGGCAGAGGGAGAGAATCTCAAACAGTTTCCACACCATTAGCATAGAGACTGATGCGGGGCTGGAACTCACAAACCGTGCGAGTCACAACCTGAGCCAAAGTTGCGCACTCAATTGGCTAAACTACCCCGGTGCCCCATAATAGCCTTTCCTTTTAAAACTGTGGAATCTTCACAAATTCGCATGTCATCCTGGCTCAGGGGCCATGCTAATCTTCTTTGTATCATTCCAATTTTAGTATATGGGTTGCCAAAGCAAATACCAGTACTGTTTCTTATGCTTTAATGCCTGGTTTAGATAAGAAAATGCTTCAACAGTATCAAGAGCTACATAGTCATCAAGGGTTAAGTTTAGTTGACCAGCTGAATAGAAGATTCAGATTTTATGTACTTATCATAAATTACTTTACTGCTAACCAGAGTTTCTGAATAGCAGTGAGAACACAGATAATAGCATTACTTATGCCCTGAGTTGGTATCAAGCCAGTCAAAAGCAAATAAAGTTGATCCTTACATCAACCTGTAAATGTATGATTTCCAGCAACTTTTATGAAATACTGAAAATGATTTTCAATCTACATTCTACTTTTATAGACTGGTGATCCTCTGTGGACTCAGGAACTAGATGGGAATCCATGAACCCATGATTTTTCACATCCCTTTTAACAAGGACATTCGTTGTCTCTAATATCCCATATCAAACCATCATCTTACGTAACAGGAGCCCAAGAACACCTACTTCATAATAAATATAAGGACTATATGAATTCGGATTTTGATGTATTCATTGAGAACTTTTTTTCGTCATGCAAAAAATGAATTTTTATGGTAAATACTGGTCAAGGTGGACTTTCCAGTCTCAAATACTCAAGGCTTTTTTTAAATATAACATTCAGATCTAGGATAAAATAAACAGACTGGTTTTGTTGTAGACACATATCTGTCACCAGCATCACCTATGGGTATTTCATAGGTAGGTGCACACAGCTCTCTGAGAAGGGAAGAAGGTAAGACCCTATCTTTATAATATGCTTTTTATATAAGTGACATTTTTTCATGTTGTCAGCCTTCAATTTTCCACCGATGCACTTACAAGTTTTCACCAACACCTGAATGCAAATGTGACACCAACCCTGAATGAAGCATGGCTTTCCTTGCAGAGCCTTTGGTGCTGAAACAATGGGAAGTAATAAACACTCACCACTGGCCCTTTTCCACAGTGAAGTTACTCATTGCAAACTCACCAACAGCTTTTGACCTCTAGACCCAAAGACTATCAATTACCCAGCTTACAGAGGTGGAATATAGTGAACCAGCAGCATCATTTGGCTGTCACCCAGTTAACATTCTATCATAGGTTGAAAAGCAATTTGTCCAATATTTCAACTGCCAGGGAGAATTCTTTATTAGCTTTTGGATAGGTTTGCCTTTCATTCGGATGATTTGAATAGCTTCTGTGGTAGGAGAGATGCTGCCCTCAGATAATGATTTTGCATTTCACCTCATCATTAATGCTTTGGACCTCAAGGGAAGTCACTGTGCCTTTTATGAAGGTCGAAGCATTTTATAACCTTAATAAAGACTCATAGCCTCAGGAATAGCAAGTGTGAGCAAGTGTGGGGGGATTGACTGAATAAAAATATAACTAAATTGGCACTTTAGACTACACTCTTTGGAGGATTTCAAATGCAAATCAACAGTTAAAGAGTAGAATGGCACCCCAAACTTCAGTGCTATTCAAAAACACACACACACACACACACACACACACATACACACACACACACACACAAAGTGGCATTATTCAAAGAAAAACGAGAGAAATTATCTTTTTCTTTTTTTCCAGAAAAGCTTTTGTCTGTAGTGTTATGTTTAATAGCTAAATATTTTACATTGGGTGCCATAGCAGTTTGATTGATTTGAATTAAAAACAATAATCATGGTGATTCTTAGTTATTGTAAATTTATTTGTATATATCATGTAGGTCACTGAATCTTGAAGTGTGAAATGAATACAATAACCAAGGGTGATTATGAAAACTACTCCACCATCTACATTTCCCAAGGTCACTCTGTCCCAAATATTACTAACAAATTACTGCTTTCAATAACTTACCTAAGGATACTCTCCAGAGGAATCGTTTCAATTTAAAAATTCAATGGACTCTTTCAGTTTTCCTAGGCTTCTACTTCTTTCCTTCAGGCATAGTTTACTGGCTATACTTCTGTTCACAGGAACTGAGTAAGAAAACAGAAGCCCCAATGACAGGCATTGTGATAAAATTATATCTCGTCTTCTTTGACTGTTGTAGAAACTTTTAGAAAAAGGCATATTATTCCTATTTACAGACTGGGGATTGGAGAGATGAAATAATTTTGCAAGGTCATGTTCCTGAGGAGTATCAGGGCTAAATTCTGCTGAAAACATCCACTTTTTCAAGTGTAGAAAACCATACTATCTACTATAGCAATAGAGAGCACAAACCAGGAGGGCAGGGGAATGATCTAGAATAGGACAGTGCTTGGAATACCCAAAAGGATCCTACAAATGATAAGACACCTGACTAAAAGGCTGGTTCTCAGGATTAACCCTGGGGAGTCTGACTGTGACAGGCCAAGCCTAAGGCAAGAAAGGCTCTGATTTAAGTTATCAGCCTGAAGGTGAAACTCAATAGTCAGCTTTGTCCACTGGCAACTGCCTAGAAGTCCACTGAGTTTTCTAAGCAATTATCCCATAAACTACAGGAAAGTTACAAATTTTCAACTTCATTTGTGCATTACTCTATGAATTTGAGCTATGTGAGGGCAGGGTATGGATCTTTCACTTTATCTCAAATATCTAGAAAATGCTTGCTAAAAGGTTAAGTTCTCAATAAATTAGTAATAAATAAAGGTGATCAAAATTCAAGCTAGGCAGAGGAAAAAAGTCAGGGTTAGGGTTCAGATACCCATCCTAAACCCAAGGCCACGGTTTCTGGGGATAGGTAGCACTCAGCAACTGAAACATGTTAGTGTGCCCAAGAATTCCAAAACAGGAGCAATACTTATTAACTAACTCCTTCATTAAGATCTGCCACGTCAATATATTGACTTTTAAAAACAGAACTGCCTTTGAACTAGCTAGACTTGCATTACAGAGCAGAAAGCCTTTCAATTATTTGAGGTTTATTCAATATATTTCTACTTTTTTGAAATTCGTCGATATACCCACGATTAACCCAAACCTGGAACTGACCTATCCTGGGTCATTCACTCCAGTTTCATTAAGCACCTTGTCTCAGCACAGGCCCTAAAATGTCTTGATGCTCCTAATTTAACCTTTGTTCATTCACTCAGTAACTCCTTTGTTCTCAAATATTAAAACCAAACTATTTTTGGTTTGGTTTTTGTTTTTCTCAAATATTAAAACCAAACTAGGCTGGGGCGCCTGGGTGGCTCAGTCAGTTAAATGGCTGACTTCAGCTCAGGTCATGATCTCGCGGTTCCTGAGTTCGAGTCCCACACCAGGCTCTGTGCTGACAGCTCAGAGCCTGGAGCCTGCTTCAGATTCCGTGTCTCCGTCTCTCTCTCTCTGCCCCTCCCCCGCTCACATTCTGTCTCTCTCTCTCAAAAATAAATAAACTTTAAAAAAATAGGGGCGCCTGGGTGGCTCAGTCTGTTGAGTGTCCGACTTCAGCTCAGGTCATGATCTCACGGTCTGTGAGTTCGAGCCCCACGTCAGGCTCTGGGCTGATGGCCCAGAGCCTGGAGCCTGCTTCCGATTCTGTGTCTCCCTTTCTCTGCTCCTCCCCCGTTCATGCTCTGTCTCTCTCTGTCTCAAAAATAAATAAACGTTAAAAAAAATTAAAAAAAATAAATTAAAAAAAATAATAAAAATAAAAAAATAAAAAAATAAAACCAAACTAGGCAATGGGGAAAACATAGTTAGCTTAGTCGGCCATCCTGGAGCACACCGCTTGTCGAGGAAAACAGGAAACAATGCAAGAATTTACAATGTAAAAGGCTTTCATAAGGACAAGTACAGAATGCTAGCAAATTACATGCCTGGTATTGTTTTGTCTTCACAGACACTGCAAATCTTGAGCTGATCTATATTCCTTCTTTGCTTTTAAACTGGGACAGTTCAAGCTGGATGTGCAGTATGTGCCCGCAGTGATAGGAACTAACTTCATCCTTTACTGATCTTGGTTTCCAATTGTCTCATTTCCTTCACTATTAACTTCATTAACATCCTTTCCAAGTTGCCCAATGAGCAGGATGAGATGGGGTATGATAAATATATACACCATCCCAGAAATACTCCTCTTATCTATTAGGTGTATGGTGACTTTGTACATAGCAAATTGTTCCGTGTATTTATTTTTCTTCCTGGAAAACTACACTGAGAGTAAGATAGAAATTTCCCTAATGTTTAAATGTTTGAGGGGCCTGAGGTATTACTTCCAATACAATGAAGTAAGACAGGGGTATAAACACTGTACATTCATTTATTCATTCATACCTTCCTTCATTCACCACTTAGTTATTACAGGGCCATTTTGCACTAGGGACTTTTTTAAGCACTGGGAGATTAAGTAGTACAAATTTTAAAAAGGTCAAAGTCTTTGCCCTCATGGAGACTGCATTCTACAAGAAGAGATAAACAACAAAATATGCTGTGTTCAAAGATAAGACATATTATGATAAAAGATGAGCAAGGAAGGGGAATACGGATAGGTTATCGTTTCATACAAGAAGGAGAGAGATGGAATCCCTGTTAGTATGTCTAAGGAATATGTAAAAATGGTCATGAGGTTTGTCTGAGTCATGAAGGTACCCCTGGTCAGAAGGATTTCTAGGGAAAACCTTATAAGCAGAGAAAACATAGGGAAAACCTTACAGGCAGAGAAAACAAAGACTGCAAAGACCCAAATACAGGAGTTTGTTGGCAAGTTTGAGGAATACTAAGGAGGCCACTGTGACTGGACAGAATGATGCAGGTGAGAGGCAGTGAGGTCGCAAAGGTAGGGCTCTTTCAGACTGTCACAAGAGCAGGGAGGAAACAGTGGCCATTTCAGAGATTCTGAAACAAACCAGGAGAGCAACAACCATGGCTTAGATGAGAGTGGTGTTTGTAGAGATGTTGTGAAATAATCAGACTCCAGAGACATTCCAAGGGGAAAGCTGAGAAGTTTGGCCAAAAAAATGTGAGGCTGGACGTGATCAGCCAGATTTCCAGGAATAGGAAATAGGCAGAGCACTGGTCAAGTTCAGAAGATTGAGCAAAATTCAGGTGGGCACATACACTCAAGCAAGGGGGACCCTGAGCACAGAAATGAGGATTTGGGTAAAAGCCAGAAATGAAAAAGGGGCAACAAAGAATGGAGTAGTAGCAAGGAGATGGAGAAAAGCAATCTCAGGACTGAGAGCAGCCTCATTTTAAGCTCAGGGAAACCCAAAAGCTGTGCTGATTGCCACTGACAGCAACCACAGGGACAGCTCTCCTACTGCCTTCCATCAGTTGCAGGCACCTCATCAAGTCCGCCCACAGAATTCTGGCCTTGGACCTGTCTTATGGAGAAAAGTGACTTACAAGGAGTTACTTGAGTAACTATCACTAATACATTCTTTTTTTTTTAATTTTTTTTTAACATTTATTTATTTTTGAAACAGAGAGAGACAGAGCATGAACAGGGGAGGGGCAGAGAGAGGGTGGGACACAGAATCCGAAGCAGGCTCCAGGCTCTGAGCGGTCAGCACAGAGCCCGACACGGGGCTCGAACCCACGGACAGTGAGATCATGACCTGAGCTGAAGTCAGATGCTTAACCGACCGAGCCACCCAGGCGCCCCACTAATACATTCTTTACGTGAATTTCTGCATTAATCCACCTGTAGGTGAGTTCTCCTCGAGAACAAATTGGTCATGATGTCATGTGCCTTTTCTTTTCATGTGTACTTAAGTGTTTCCTCATGAATATGATTACATTTTCATCTGTGTGTTTGCTCTGACATTCCCGATGACAGGAGACAGTTTTAAGAGGTGATAAGTGTGGGACTGTTTCTATTCATACCTCCCAAACTATCACTCCCTCCATACTGGCCAAAACCAAGGCTGATTTGTGCTACCCCAAGACAGAGGGAGCCCCTTAGATTTGTATACCAACCGGTCTTGCTCCCCAGGGCCAGAGCCTTTATTTCACTGACAACTGATAACATTTTTAACTCTTATAATGAGATATTTAGATCACAACAATGCTATTAGGTTGTATTCATCGGGGATTGTATTCATGAGGCTAAGCATAAGCTCTTTTAATGTTAAAACACTTAATATACATATTAAATATATTGATAAAATATATTCTAAATGTAACATTTTATGTATTTTTATATATATTATATATTATTTATTTTATATATGTACTTTTGCTGCATTATAATGAATGATTCAGCTCGCTCTAGGATAAGATTCCTATTTCCCAACTCTATAAATTAGGTGTTATTAAAATAAAAATATGCATGGCATTTTAAATTCTTTTTTAACCTTTATTTATTTTTTTGAGACAGAGAGAGACAGAGCATGAACAGGGGGAGGGTCAGAGAGAGAGAGACACAGAATCTGAAACAGGCTCAGAGCTGTCAGCACAGAGCCGGACACGGGGCTTAAACTTACGGACCACAAGACCATGACCTGAGCCCAAGTGGGCCGCTTAACTGACTGAGCCACCCAGGCGCCCCATAAATATGCATGGTGTTTAAAGGGCAGAACCCTCCTTTCTCTTGCTTGAAGAAAGAAAAGTTTTTTTTTTTTTTAAGCTGTGAATGATATAGGAAAAACTGATGGAAGTAAAACTGTTAAACTGAAAGATTAGCAAAAAGAGAGAGAGAGAGAAAAGAACTAATTTCATGAAGGACTATGGGGGAAAAGGAAGAATCTAAGAGTGAGATTATACCTCTGGACAATGATGCTCTTATCCCCTGGCCTGTGGGAGGAAAGAAAATGAATGAGTAAGCTAAAGACTCCCAAGTAAAATTATGTTTGTAAATATTTCCATGCACTTAAAGAATAATTCTTTCTCCCTAATATAATGAAATGTATCATCTGCTGTCACCTAAAAAAACAAAACAACAAAAAAACAACATAAAACAAACAAACAAACAAACAAAGCATTTTCTTCCAGAAGTTTGTGTCTGAATTTCAGTAGCTCCTAGCAGGTGGAAGGTTCTGTGTTAGAAGGTGATGAAGAGAAACAAACAGATTTGGGACTTGAAAATCAAATCAGTTTTCAGAAGAAAGTGATCAGCCTCTAAAGCTCATGTCTAGTGACTTGAATCTATTTTAAAATGTGTTTTTAAAAAGCCTTAAGATTCCAATTTTATTCCTATGATATATGGTTTTGGAGTACAGAAGTCCTAAATATAATTCTTCACTAATTTCCAAAACAGATTTATCATTAGAAGTTTTATGAGGACCATAAAAATAATAATTGCTGTTAATAGTTACAGAAGCCCACTTACAAAACAGAAAAGTGAGCAAAGGTTATAACAACTCACATACATACACATACAAACTCTACACAAATATCCATGAAAAGAAAACCGTTCAACTTCATAACTAACTCAATAAAAACAATGCCATTATTTTCACCTATCAAATTGATAAGATCTCTCTAAAAGATCATATTCAAGTTGACAATGAATCTTTTATGAAATAGATGGGCCTTGTCATCCATTGAATGGATGATAAATTGGTATTTTTAGGGGACAGATTTGGCAATATGACCCAAAATCACTAAAAATGTTAATACATTTTGATCCAGATATTTTACATCTGGGAATTTACTCTGAGAAAATAAGCGTTGAATTATACATTGATGTCAAGTGGTGTTATCAAAGTGTTAATTGCAATAATGAAATATTATGAAGATGCAAATACTCAAGAATAAAGAATATTTTAATAAATTATGGTATGCTATGTGGAGATTAAGTATAGCTTGGAATGACATACTTTATTTTAACATTTTTTAGGAAACCTTTTCTAACATAACATAAAGGAAAAATTAAGATATAAACTATAGATTTGGTAGGATTACTGTTATTCTAAACACATATATGTATGGATATACACACATAAATAAATAAATGATCTCCACATGCTATATAGGGAAAAAATTTTTTAAACATCAATTAATCAAAACATTAGCTGTGATTTCTTTGTAAGACTAAGAGTGACTTTTATTAAATTTTTTTATTTGCCTATTTCTCTAAACTAGTTTGTAAGCCAGAGAGATGGAGATAAACATGGGTTTTTGAAACCTTGTATTCTGTGCAGAGTGGGTGCTTAGTTGTTTAAGTGAAGGCAAAAAAATGAACAGGCAAATGCAGCCATTTAATATCTCTGAAGCCCAGCCTTGCAGAGAAAGCCGCAAAATGACAACTCTGAGGATAATGTAAGGGTGACCAAGGGAAGCAACATGAATATTTTCTCTTATGAAAGAACCATGAGATTTTGCATATTTAATGTAAAGCTGTGAAAATGTCTGCTTTCATGATCTGATATGAAAGATCTGCACACATAAAAACTCCTCAGAGTTCCATTTGTCTATTTTGCTGGAAGACTGAGTCAGTCTCTCCTGGGAGGCCACCTTACCTTTCACAGATTCTGGATGCCATGGTGAGCCAACATTCACCCAAATAGGACATAGGCTCATTTTATTGATATATTTTTGTGTGTGAGAAATAGGAATGCTATTTTCCACATGCCTACTGATGACATAGCATTACAGCATACTTTCACTTTCCTCAAGTGTTGTGCATTCCTTTCTCTACACTTTTGTTCATTTTCTTATTCCTCTTAAGATGAACCTTATTTTCTCCTCTGGTCATACAAGTCTAATATCTACTCCAAGTCCCAAGATAAGTCACCCACTACCCATGAAAACCTCTTGACTCAATAGTCCTCAATGTATCTCTCCTTCTATCATTTAAAGCTCTACACAATTCAACAACTGATCACAGAGTAGTTTTTTCCATAGCTTTCCAATTAGTCTGAGGTTATTAGAAAGTAGGAAACTTGAGGTACAATTATCCTGTTTTTTTTCCCCCAATGCCTCAGTGCTGATCACACTCAGTAAAGGCTAATTGAATGATTTCCAAACATGTTTGAAGTAGTTCAATGTTCCTTCAGCAGGTTTTTAGCAAAACATTTCAATGCACTGGGTACCATGATGTTTTTAGAGAGAATACTCCAAGGAACATAAGAGAACTTGGACCAGATGGGTCCTCATTTCAATATGGCAGGGGAACATTTCCAAGGCTGAAGGACTACTTTCCACCTCCTCCTGTGTAAACTCTGGCTTGTCACACCTTAATTATTTAACAGCCCCTGCCTGGCATGAAACCAGAAGAGACTGGCTCATTAATGTTCCATTCCAACACACATTCTTTCCAAAAGCCTTTAAGAAACTCATGAATATTTCATTGTCTCTATAAGTGCCAGGAAGATGGCACCATTATCTAAGAAACCGAATGCTACTTGCTAGGTTTGCTTCCTTGAGCAACTTAAACCCAAACAGGGTACATTCCCTTCAACAATCCTTTCTGTGAGCCCATACCCATTAACAGGTGACATAAATGAAAAGCAGAATCTTAAAGAGGGCATTTAATAAAAGAAGGCATGGTGGGGGGTGGGAGGGAGGCGTTCTTCTCTTTAAAGGCAGATACCTGCTTGAGATTGTATATACAAACTCAATTAGAGCTGGAGAGATTAATAAAGTTTAATCTAATCTAATTTCTTAGAAGCACTTAATGAAAATTAAAAAAAAAAAAAGAAAGAAAAAAAAAAGAAACTGAGGGAGGTAAATCTGACCATAGAAAATATTTTAATAGACAAGGGAAAAAAAGACTCAGGTCTTTTTCCTTTCTTTACTACCCCCCCCCCCTTTTTTTTCTTTTTAGAGACAACTTACTTCAAGCCAAGAAAACTCTAGGGAGTTTGAATATTTAATGTTATGCTTTCCCACCCTCTTCTTTCACACTCTTCCCTATATGCTCAAGAGCCATATGATTGGGGCCATAAGGAAAAGCTGCTTTACTCAAATATATCCAAGCTGTGAGCCAATTTTGAAAATAGAAACTAAGAAAAAAAAGAAAAAGAAAAAGTGTACCACATTTTGAAGTACCCCAGGTCCACAATGGCTAGTGAATTATGATTATGCATTAGGACATAATCATAAATCTTGGGCTTGTTAAATGAGATTATATTTTCCAAATACTTATTCTATTGAATATGTATATATGACACCCTAGAATTCCTACAGAAGGTATAGGCATTGTTTTCCCATTTTATAGGTGAGAAAATGAACATGGAGAAGTTAAAATGATTTGTCTCAAGAAAATACATACTTATCTGATGGTAGATCTAACTGTAAAATGCACACCTTCTATTCAGTCCAGATCTCTTTAATTGAAACCACGTGCTGTATTCGTAAGGGACATTCTTTTCCTGGAGTCTTAATATTCTCTGGGGAAAGATTAACTCCAATATAAGCACTGCTTCAAAGTATTTTAAAATTGGGTGCAAGACCTAGTTCAAAACTGGTATGAAAAACTTGGAAAAATCTCCAACTGACAATTATCTTTTTTTCCATCATTTAAAAATAATGTTTGAAAATATATGTCCACTAAGAATGACATTTAGAACACAGAACTGGATGTAAACTCAACAGCCCAGTACCATTCATCTGAATTCCACATTAGACCATGTTCTTTTCTTTTTGTTCCCAAAGGCATATTTTATTCTATCTTCATGAAAAGGACAGGTCATTATCTGCAGTATGACAACAGAAGAGATGACTGAAATGTAGATTGGCCATAACTAAAATAATAATAGAGTTACCATATTATAGCTTTGGCTAGTAGCATGCACTTTTTTATGTAACTAAATATAATTCTGGATATAATCTCTGGAAATTAAAATTTGCTGTAGTTTGGAATGGTTTCCCTGGTAACCAATCCAGTACTCATTCTTCTGTGGCCAGTCAACTTTGCATGTAGGCAGTTGCATACAACAAATAACATTGAGTGATTTCAGGGTCACAGAGAAGACACTAACCCTGCTAGTCCCACCTAGTGACAGAAAGTATTGCTAAGAGCAGTGGTGCTTGTAAGAGTCAGCCACTGCAGTGCAGTTCCCAGAAAACCCTGACATGGGACACAGAATCAAGACCTTACACGCCAGCCCTGCAGAGTGAAAAAAGTTTCAGGCTACTTGAATGGATTTCTCAGGCAGAAGTGGCCCTCAAATCCTCACCATCTATAGCCATCTACCAAATGAATATTGGATGGATGTGTTAAATCTATTTAGGTGAGATTAATTATTATTCTTTTCAAACAGTTCAAAGAAACCAGGAAAAGGAAGACAGACACAAAAATTTGCAAGACGGTATGAACTAAATACTTTTGACACAAATGTCACAAATGCATTGATTGAGCTTATACAGGGCAAGATCCTTGGACTGGGAAGCAGAGAAACTGAATTGTAATTCCAGATCTGTCACTAAGTAAAAATAAATGTATCTTCCTAGCCTATCTTCCTAGGCTGTGCCAGGATTAGGTAACTAATGTGAAAGTCAGACAATAATATAAATGCAAATGCTCATAGTAGTATATTAGTATAAATATTATTAATAAAAAGTTAATATACAGTTATAGAAATATCTAAGTATTTTATCACATAATGTAACTATGCAGCTTTATAATTTGCACAATACATATTTATAACTAAGGAGATTGTTAGTGGCCCAAAAACTAAAATTAAAAATAATTGTACTAGAATGTTCTAAAAATTCCCTGGTAACGTTCATCAGAATTCTGGGAAATAGGAATTGTTTTCTTTTCTAACTTATATCCTAGATTCCTAGTTCTGAAATTTAATACCATGTCTTTTCTTCAGAATCTCATTTCCCAATTAAGCAATTTCAATGTCTATAGTGGTTAAACATCAATAAAATATGTACTGCATTCACTTGTGTTCAAATCTGCTTTTAGCCCTGGGGAACATACAGAAGTAGAATACAACCCTAGCACTGAAGAAGTTTAAAATGTATCCTCATGGGAGTTTACAATAAGTTACAGATTTTTTTTTTAGGATTAGAAGTGAAGTTTAGAGCTAAAATATGGTGTAAGACAGGATTCCCTATAATCCCCAATGGAAATGAGGCACTGTGGATCATTCATACATTCCTTCTCATCCTATCATGTTTTAACATCTCCTTTAACCCCATACATACATCTAGTGACAATATCACCTTGCTCCTTACCTTTAGCCAAGCTTCTTGGAAGCCTGTTGTTTCCTGGGGTCTTGCTTGCATTGCACCACTTACTCAAGGCAATCACTAACACCAGTTACACACAACTGAAGTTTTATCTGAAAAATTCTACCTAGAAATGCTAGTTCCACTTGGGAAGTAGTCTACACATACCCCAAGTTATTACAGGAAAGAGTTTTTCTTTCTGCCACTACAGTACATAGCCAGGCATCTTTTCCATCTCCACTGTCAGGTTCCTCTCTCTTTGCTGCGTGACCTTGATTCCTTGCCACATGCTACAGGTGTTTGTTATGGTAGCACTCTACTTCTGTATTAGTATAAAGATAAATTCTATTTTAAACACCCAATGCCTTAAAATAATGATAAAATCTCTTTCTCTCTTCCGCCAGGACAAATGGAACCAAAGGACTCTGAAACAGTAGAACCACATGATAGAAGGAACCCAGATCCTTAAGTTGCAACTAGGGAAACTGTCTTTTTATTATTATTATTATTATTATTATTATTATTAAGCTGTGTGATGAGCAACACAAAATACTCTCAGTGTTTAGTCACTGAACTTTTCGGATTGTTATAACAAATAGAATTAACCTGACTAATAAACTATTCCTCTTAAAATCCTACCCATTTCATTGAACACTACCATTATAAACCCAGTTGCTTAAACAGGAAACCTGGGCATGAGTTTGGTTTTTACTTATTTTTTATTCCCTTCTTCTAATGTCTCACAAAGACTTTTTGATTCTACCTCCATATGTAGCATCTTTGATATGTGTGTATTTCTTTGTACCACCAGTACACAATCTCATTTCTGGTTACCAATATTCTTTCCCAAATTTCACAGCCGCAAAAAGCACTTTATCCTTCATTTCAACTTCTAGACCCAATAATTCATTCTCCACATGGCATCTTGAGTGATCTTTTAAGGGTCCAGCCTGGTCATATCATTTCCCTGCTTATTATCTTCCAAGCAATTGCTATTGCCACAGGATACAGTTCTAATTAGATCAGTTATTAAGACCTCTCATGACCTACCCCTTTTCCTCATCAGCCTCAATTTTCCACTTCCCCTTCAACTTTACACACTTTCTTGAAGGCACCATTCTCTGTCATGCCTCTGAGCCTTTGCAATCTTTAACTTTTACCTAAAGCTCTTACCATGACTTCATGTCCTCTTCCTCTTTGTTTTCCATTTTAAACTTTGCTTCTTGAAAGTCCTTCTTGACTCCCTAAAATAACTGGATTATGTGACTCATGTCACAATGTCACAGAACACTGATCTCATCTGTAACCACTGTCTTTTTGTCATTTTCCTTAAACCCTACATTCCTTATGGTCAGGGACTGGGGCTCAGAGTTGCTCAATACATATTGAATAAGTGAAAAATTAACCCTCTCTTTGTATAAACAGTTACTTGCAGAGATATCAGTATTTTAAGACTAGAGTCTTTAAAAACTCCAAAGTTTATAAGAAGTCTTACCTGCTGTTTTAAATGCAAAACATTTTCACAATTTTGCACCTCTTTGGTATATGGAATATATATAGGGCTAATGGCCAAATATCTAGAAAAAAAAAGCTAGAAGTTTGATATTACTATTTATATTCTGACATTTCTTTATTTTAAATATGGAATGCTTCATGAATTTGTATGTCATCCTTGTGTGGGGGCCGTGTTAATCTCTATATCGTTTCAATTTTAGTGTATGTGCTGCTGAAGCAAGAACTATATTCTTACATTTCTATTCCATAAGATAATTATTTTAAAAAGTTTGCCTATGGCTACAGACACTCGCAAATAACGCATAAATGAAAGTACTGCACTTTTCAAATATAGGTGAAATTCGAAAGATCTGCATGCCTATCTAGAAGCACATTCACCAGATATATCCACATAAACACAATTCCAATCAAGGCAAAAGATTGAACTTAAATTAACAAAAGGCTCTTAGAATCAAAATAAACAAGAAAATCTAATTTAATCATACTGCAGTGTTCATCCTTTCAGTAGTCCCAATTTTACCCTTGACAATCATCAACACCATTTCTTATGATTTTCTTTTTGTGATTTATCCAAAAAAATGTAAACAAACTCATCTAAATGGGCTCATCTCAAAATGCTGAGTTCTGTTTAATAAATTCCCTTTTATTGGAATCAATTTCTTTGTGCCAAAAAACCCCAAGTGAGTCATTAAAGCAATTATTGTGACTGTGTAATTTTACTGCCCAAATTACCTAAATAAATAGTATTTACTGCAACAAAATGCAAGCTTACTGTCTTTTCACTTACTTTCAAATGGTAACTAAGAAGAACTGCTCCTGATGTTCTCAAAAATTCACACTGCTGGTAGACACAATGGTTTCTGATTCATGAGAACTCCATTGCTTCAGCCCCATAGGTGTTATGTGCTTTTAAAATACATTTACATTTGTTGTCTTATTTTTTCACATTTTATAGTTAACAATTTTATCCTAACTTCATAGTTATTGGAGCTATGTAACGCAGGAGTTCTACATCAGGGCTTGACTTGCTGTATGCAACATTACACGTTTGCCACCTGCCCTAGAATTTATTCTCCTAGTCTTTTTAAAGGCATGCATAACTCTTAAAGCATCCATGCTTGTATATGAATCTGCTGATCTTTTAAATTGTACAGGTTCAAAAATTTAATTATTTTTTATTTTTATTTTCGCATTTTAATATGAATTTATTGTCAAATTGGTTTCCATACAACACCCAGTGTTCATCCCAACAGGTGCCCTCCTCAATACCCATCACCCACCCTCCCGTCCCTCCCACCCCCCATCAACCCTCAGTTTGTTCTCAGTTTTTAAGAGTCTCTTATGGTTTGGCTCCCTCCCTCTCTAACTTTTTTTTCTCCTTCCCCTCCCCCATGGTCTTCTGTTAAGTTTCTCAGGATCCGCATAAGAGTGAAAACATAAAAGATCTGTATGCTGAAAACTATAGAGAGAAACTATAGAAAACTATAGTTTTCTAAATATAAAAAAAACTATAGAAATTTCCTTCATAAGAAGGAAATTGAAGAAGATATAAAGAAATGGAAAAACATTCCATGCTCATGGATTGGGAGAATAAATATTGTTAAAATATCAATACTACCCAAAGCTATCTACATATTCAATGAAATTCCAATCAAAAATTCTAAATCAAAAATTTTATAGATTGTCATCTATAAAAAAGGAAAAACAAAATCTGACCATTACTGAGGCTAATTTGAGGGGGTTAGGAAAGGGCTTCTTCCCTTTCATTCCAAACATTTTCTTGCCCTGCATGAAGAAGGCTCAAACCCCTTTGATCAGGCACCAATCTTCCTTCTATTCCTACGTATAAAGTGGAAAATGCAAATGTTCTCAAGGGGAGAAAACTAGTGACATATATTGTCTTGTATTTAAATAATGGTTATTATCAGTTTCTAATGAGTTTTTAAGAAGGAAAAGGGGAGACAATGAGGCCAATAGACATGGCAGAAAGGAGAGGCCAGGATACTAAAGACTAACTCCATCAATTTCAGAACTTTGAGGCCATTAACTCCTTCTTCTTCAACTATGATTTACTCACTCCTGACTCTAGCTGATTCACAGCTGGTGAAGGAAAGACTTCAGATCATGTGGTTCATTGTTTACCCCTCAAAATTGAACACGTATTCATTTTTTTAAAGAACAGGTACCCTTTGGATACTACCTACAAATTCAGTCATAGCATAGTATCCTAAGTCCCTCAGGAATGACTAAAAAAAATAAAGTAATGCTTTGTCTAGTTTTAGAATTTGTTAATGTATTATAACCTAAAGAACTTTGGTTGTTTTTTTTAAGATGTTTTGTTGACTTCAAATGTGTTCATAATCAAACATATCACATCAAGGTAAAAATCAAAGCCAGGAGAGCCATCATTTACTAAGCTTTGAGCATATATACAAAACTATGTATTTTACACAAATAATGCTTTGAGTCCTTACAAAACCCTACAAAGAAGATGCTATAGTCCCATTTTAAAGATAAACAACAAACCAATGCTGAAAATGTTTAAGTAATCTACTGACCAAAATCATAAAATGCGCCTGTAGAATGTATTAGATCTCAGTTCTGTATGACTCAGAGCCCCTTATGGAAAGGGGCTACCCTGACAGAAAGGTCTGTGTCCCACAGATCTGGTGCTGAATAGAAAGCACCAAGAACAAAATAGAGCAAGAAAACACCAGGAAGGATCTGGAAGCTACTCTTGGTCTCCGAGATAAGCACAGTACACACTGGAGACTCACCAAGGGGTGGGCCTGTAAACAATAACACTGAAGTTGTGTCCTGATTCTACAGCCAAGACTTCAGGATTTCTGTTATGAACTCTGCTAGGTATGGGTGAACAAGTATTTATCTAAATGTGTTTGGAACATAGGAAAAAGAAGACCTTGGCACCTGATGAGGACAGTCAGGAAGTCCCTTCCTAGAAGGAATTGCCATCATCTGAAGAAGTATCTGGAGATGGAGTTGAAGGAAGTAGTATCTCACAGAGAAGAAGAGCATATCAAACCATAACTCTGGCCATTCTATGGGTTTCATAGCAATCTAACTGTTGAAGGAAGAAGGCTTCAAACTTTCTGGGATCATACTTGGCTCTCTATAAGGTCACTCTCAACGTTGGACTTTGCATATGTAAACTGGACAGCCCATCACAATGTCATATTAGGGGATGTCAATAGCTTTTTATATGTCCATTTGTGGCCTCCTACAGGCATTTAAGTTTCCATGATGAGAGACCAGGGTGTTTCTCAAGAGTCTACTACTAAAATATAAATCCATAGAGAATGGGTAAAATTCAGATGATCCCTAAACATCTCAGTATAATTTGGTTTGGAACCACACTCACAAGGGTATGCCCCCATCAGAATGAAAAAAGACTTAAGTTTTGATTTAGGAGAAGAATGGAAAAGTCTGGAACATGGAGCCTTGCCCAGAGGGAGCACTGGTCAGAGCAGTGAATAACTCAACTGCCAGAAATTTGGGAAGAGCTCAAGAAATAGATATGCTTGGTTCTGGAGGGCACTTCCAGATGTTATAAACAGTTTTAAAAAAAGTGGGTGGGGGCTGGCGCACAAAGCCAAAATACAGTGTCCTCTATCTTTGCTGCATTTGCACGTACCTTTTTTCTTCAAAGTGAGTATAAACATTTCTCAATCCCTTCATGGTTTGACATAGCAAAGGAGACACAGTCAAAGCTTGAAAATTCTTGTTGACTTGAAATATCTATTTTTTAATGAATTAAAAAAATTAATTTAGTGAAATCTGCTGCCTATTGCCCACATCACATTCTCAAGGACAAAACGTACCAAAGTGTAACCTGAGCACCATGGTAGGCATTACTCTGCCACCCAATTCTAGTTCAGAGAAAATTCATCTTCTCTTAATACATTCTTAGAAAAAGAAATCATATATATAGCATTTGTAATTAAATACAAACAACTTGGAGCCCTCAACCCAGCTAGCATTTAGAGCATTTCATTTAATCAAACATATGATATATGAGTCAGCAGACTGAGATCTAATGATCATAACTCTCAAGAAAAGGGTGATTCGAAAATAGCAACCTAGGGAAGCCATCCACCAAGGGGAGCAATTAACCCAGAATGACATTCTATTCTGCTGCTTCTTGCAGATTGCATGCCACAGCACTTCCCCTGTAATTCCCATCTAGCAGCTAGGGTAGTGTGCATAGTCAAGCACTCTTCACTATAGTTTCCTCATCTATCAAGCAACTTTTCAAACGGGTTATGAAGAAGGGACAACTGGGGACTGCTGATTCATAAGATGAAACATATTTTGGGATCCTTCATAAGCAGGAAATTAACTACTTTTTTTTCTTCTCTTAAAAAAAATTCCTGATCTTTGGAAAAGATGAGAGGGTAATTAAAACTGCAATTAGTGACTAGGTAATAAGGAACAATGAGAATAAAAGGAAACTGGAAAGAACTATCAGGTTAAATCTGAATCCACCCAAATTCAAAATACAGTCTGTAGTCTAAAAATAAAGGAATTGCTCAATAAATAGTGGCCAAGATTCCACATAATTCTTCCTCAAAAGTGTGTGTATAGAGGTAAACTTACAATAATTTTACAATTATTTATTATGTTCCAAAGGAGGAGGAAAAAAGCATTAGTGTCACATTTGTAGAAATAAGCAAAGACCAACCAAATAAAAAAAGCAAAGACTATTCAGATGTTGATACAACAGGAGAACCAGCTATCATTACTTGCACTGTGACAGAGACTCAAAGACGACAAAGGAGAGAGAAAGCTTAACAGTGAAAAAAGAAGTCTTCAGGAATGCCCTGACTGGAGGCTGGTGGAATCGGGAGGATGTAGGCAGCCTAACTAGAATGCGGGAGAGAAATCCTGTGTGATTGGTTAGGGGTGTCTAATTAGCTTTCTCTGTGTGGTCCTAAATTGGTAGCTGGGACAAAAACTAACGAATCGATTGGTTACTAGAGGTAGCAATCTGGCTTCCTGCAAGTAGGACTTGTAACAGACTGGCTTCCTAAGTTGTTAACTATAGATGAGAGGATGGTTTCCTAGGCAAGTTGTTGCAGGTTGTGGGTTAGAATTAATTCTTCAATTCTTTGATTCTTTGATTCTTTCTTTCTTTCTTTCTCTTTTCTTTCTTTTCTTTCTTCCTTCCTTTTCTTTCTTTTCTCTTTCTCTCTCTCTCCCTCTCTTTCTTTCTTTAGAGAGCGAGAGTGCACATGGGGGAGGGGTAGAGAGAGGAAAAGAGAGAATCCCAAGCATGCTGATAGCCACACTGACAGCATGGATCCTAACGTGGGGCTTGAACCCACAACCCTGAGATCATAACCCGAGCCAAATTTAACAGTCTGATGCTTAACTGACTGAGTTACCCAGACACCCCTAGAGTTCTATTTTTATGGATTGCCTGGGTATTATTCATTTGTAAAACGAGTCTCTCACATAGAGTTAGATCAACAATAAAATCTTTTAAGTTCTATAAAAGTGGAAGCCAGATGATTTTATTATTTAATAAGAAACAAATGGTAATATTAATATTAATGTGGCCACAGAACCTATAATATCTATTAGGGAATGGAGTAAATTTTTTGGGATATGATGCAACCATTACTCCAAATATTAAAAAAAAAACTACCAAATTGGGACTCTATAATTATAGAAACAAAAGATTGCCCTCTCTATTGTAAAAGTATTAATAGTCCATTAGATATTGTGGCATGCTGTTTCTGAAGGAATATATTCATCTTTGCCATTTGCTCCTTTTCAAACAAATCTTGTTTAATACTGATACATATTAAATCTCAAAGTAAGTCAATCCTTATATTCTAGGTGTGTTTAATTTTTTTTTACTCTAGTATGTTTTATTTCTAATTACAAAAAGTTATAGAAGACCAAGACTGCCTTCTCATGGGGCTCTGAAATGGCTCCAAATTTCATAATGGGATTTCCCTAAAGAGTTTGGGCAGAGGCAACATCTGCAGAATCATGGTATTCTGTCCCAAGTAACCATATGGAAGGGGATTGTACACATCATTAATTTACTGTCTCAACAACATAGGAAATATATGCCACGTGAAGACACTACCTAGTTTCTGGGGTTGTGGAGAAAACTAATATAGACCTGCCTCAAAGAACTTAGAGTCTGAAAGAGGGAGACAGATTTCTAATCAAAAAGGAGTAAATACTAATCAGTCATTCTTCTGCAAAGTCATTTCAGAAGTGTGAGATACAATAAAGATCACAGAGGAGGGTGTTCTAGGTCCTTGGAAGAGGGACATGATAAAATGTCAACAAAACTCTATCTTTTACCACTTGGACAAAATCAGGAAAGGCATTTAAGACAAGGGGACAGAGTAACCCAAGGCACAAAGCATAAAGTGGCCTAACTCATTTGAGAAACATAAATAGCAATGAATGGCCAAAAAGATAGTACATGTTGAAGAAGGGTAAAGGGAAAAATAAGAGGGTTAGTAAGGACCAGATTATGGAATGCAAGAATGTCTTACCAAGGACTTCACACTTTATCTTGTAGGCAATGAGAAGCCTTGGAAAATTTTAAGGATTATATTTTTATAAAATAGCTTTTTAGAAAGATACATCCACTGCTGATACACATATACTTGTTCAAGACTAATTTTGCTTCCTTGTTGCTCTTGTAGTCAAAGGAGAAGTCTAATTTTCCAATAAGAACATTTACAATGAACCTCTTGATCAGAATGAATTTGTGTAGCAGAAATGAGATGCCTAACAACTCAGGGGACAAAATTGACTTGGGACAGGAGAGAAGAAACTTGAGTCCCAAAGAAATACAGAAAACTAGCCTAAGAACAGACTTTAGAGATCATCTACCCCAACCTCTTCTTCTACATAGACAAAATGTTAACTGAGAAATTTTGTTGCAAGATACAATAGACAAGATGCACTAAAGTGAACTACCAGACCACAGTGAAAATTTTCAAAGGAAAAAGTAGAAACCCAATTATAAGACATAAGGGAATGAGAGAATTTGGTCATTGGAGACTGAATGAGGGAAATGTGATGAACACTTCTTTGGAAGGAGGTGTTTCTTTGCTGTGAACCCCTGCCTCTAGGGGTAGCAGTAGGAAGTATCTGCCCCTACTTCAGGCTTAGCTAATGGACATCAGGGTAACCTCTCTGAGCATGTGATATATCAGATGCTGATGAAGAAGCACAGTGGACTGGTGTCTGACCATGGGCTGGAAAAGCTAAGAGCAAGACACAGTTGGCTAGCAGCCTGGATAGCAGGAACAAAAGTAAGGTAGTAAAATTGGTGATGTGTATTCCCAGTATTAACCAGGGCAAAGGTTGCATAAGTGCTTCTTACTGAACAAATGCAGGCCAAGCATAAGAGAGTAGCCAAGTGAGTTGTCTTAGATCTAATCTAATAAGGCATCCACAGAGGCAAACAGACCCCAGCAAGGTATCCAACGGATTTTTGTCAGAATGGAAAGATCACCCACATCAAGCAAACTATAGCTAAATGTCCCCAGTAATAATGGGGAGTCCCTGGGCATAGAGAGTTGTCAGATTTAGCACATAAAAATACAAGGTATCAGGTACATTTGAATTTCAGAAAAAAAAAAAATAATAATATTTTAGTAAAGGCAGGTGTTACATATTGCATGGACCATAAGGAACTAAAAATCTGCCGTTTATCTGGAAGTACAATCTAGCTGGGCATCCTCTACTTTATCCAGAAACCCTATTGGGAAAGCTACATCATCACTGAACAGTGGCCAGACTCAGAGAGCAAAAAACCACCACGTGCCTGTACCAGCCACGTAAGAACTTTTCTGCTCCCTTTACCATTCCTTCTTCACTAAGATTCAACCTCGGAGGATTTGAATTGCAAATCTGGGGAGAACAATCAAGGAAAGAAAGAAGAATCTGCCTGGATCTCTATTGCCCTCTGCAGCAACCTCAGCTGGGGGAGCAAGTAAAGGAACTGTAACTGTGAATGCATTTGACTGTTCATACGCTGCACATTCTGAGTTCAGGGATAAATAGGTTTTGTGACTCCAACTTCACAATGTTGGATTAAAAGATCAGAAAAGTTATGGGTCTGCCTGAGATTTCCTCTAAATTAAAGAGGATAAATAATTCCTTATCTCCTAAACAAAGTAATTAGGGCAATGGAAAAAGAAAACTAATTTGTGCTCTGATTGCATGTGTAAGCCTTCAATAGGCAGTTATGTGCAATCAAGTTATGTGTACTTCCATATACCAGTGAAGCCTAAAGAGATCTAATGATTGCTCTGACAGCAAACTTCTAGAGGTGGATGAATGTGTGGAGGAGCCCAAGGTTCTCACATGTGCCCTGCAACTCTTCCCCGTGGTGACTTTGTCATTCTTTGCCAGCACTGAAACATCCATTCCTCCCCCACAAATTCCCAAGAACTAGAGAAATCATAACTTCTCAAGTTGAGTCAAAAATACTCAAACAATTGTCATTTGAAATCTCTCTAGAGAGACTTGCATGAAAACTCAAAATAAACTTACAAGCTATATGAACTAGGAATATAAAACCATCTCTCAGTTGTCTTTAACCAGGGCTCTGCCTCAATGTGCTTACCAAAAGGAGAAGCCCAACCCCAGTGAGTGTAGAAAGTGAAACATCACAAGAAAGTAGTTTATTCTCCTGAGCAGTTAGTGATGGTTATTTTTCAACGCTGTGGTCTCACTTTCTAGGGAAATATGAGCCAATTGAAGACCCAGGAAATTGGGGTCAGTGACAGGGAAGGAGATCAGGAAAAGAGAGATATTAGAAGAATGCATACATATAGTAGTTTCCTGTGGCTGCTCTAACAAATTGCCACAAATTTAGTGGCTTAAAAAAATAACAAAAAAATATTATGTTACAGCTCTGAAGATCAAACTCTGACATGGGTATCACTGAGCTAAAATTAAGGTGTCATGGGTATGACTTGCACTCCTCTGGTGAAATCATTTCCTTGCCTTTTCTAGATTTAGAAGCCAATATACATTTCTTGGACTGTGGCCCCTTCTCCCACCAAGAGCCAGCAATGGTGTCACATTCCTTCCTCTACTTTTATTACCACCTCTCCTTCGTTGACTCTCATTCCCTGCCACCCTCTTTCACTGATAAAGACCCTTGTGATTACTTTGGCCTCACAGACACCATCCAGGATAATCTTCCTATCTCAAGAGGCTTAACTTAACCATAGCTGCAAAATCTCTTTTAGATAAAAGAAATATATGCACTTATTGTGAGGATTCAGGATATAGATACCTTGGAGGACCATCATTCTATTACAAATGTGTTCTCTCAGTCTTCCTTTTTGGGCAAATTCTGAATTTTGAAAGGACAGCCAGGAATGACTATACTGGCTGGCATTTCTCCCTTTACTTCTTTCCCCCTTCTAATAAAGTCATTCCTCAGCTCCATTTTATTAATTCAAGGAACTCCCAACTTTATAATTAGTTTCTGCCATCTTGTCAAACTTGACATCTGCTTAACAGTTACCTTTCACTGGCACTTTATATCACTCCTTAATCTGGTTGCTTTCTTCTCCCAATGACTATACCTCCCTGCTCCTCCTGGGGACCACTGTTCTTCCCCTTTTCCAACTGTGTGGTTCCGCTAGGGATACCAATCTAAATCCCCCATATCTACATCCCTTATCTACAAGTGTTGACTTGTGGTCCAAGGGTAGAGCAATAAAATCCTGTTGGAGATCTGTATACTGGTGAAATAGGGACATGTAAACCCACTGTAACCATCCACATTAAAAGGTAGGATGATCTCTAGAAGAACCTGCATTGTTGTGTCTCCCAGCAGAAGAAAGAAAATAGTCTGTAGTAGGAAAAGAATAAAGCAGAGACTCTGTGGAGGACGATGATCAAGCTGAAGAGGCAGCTCTGCCCTTCTGGCAATTTGATTCCCTGAATTTATTCTGCCTTACAATCAACCTCACCTCTCTCTTTCACTGTAAAGTTGACTCAAAAATATTCAAAAAAAGAGAAAGAAAGAAAGAAAGAAAGAAAGAAAGAAAGAAAGAAAGAAAGAAAAAACTTTTGTTTGTTTAGGCTAACTTAAATTTGATTTTAATCATTAGCATTAGCTTAGTATAGTCCTGAGCTAAGTGTCATACTTACAACATCCCATTAAATTCTCAGGACAATCTTGAGATGGCACAATACTTATCTCTATTTTACAAATGAAGAAACTGAGGCAAGGATTGGCAAGGTTAAGTAACCTGCCAAAGTTCATATTGGTAGTATGAAAAAAGAGTTAGAATTTAACCCCAGTCTCTGCATCAAAAGCCTACTCTCCCAACCACAACACCAGACTGCCTCCTTTTCTCCCCTGCAGTGAGACAGCATACCATGCCAGCCAAGATGAGTCTCCTTGGCACTCTTGGAGTATGTTGTGCTCAGTTTGCACATGCTGTTTCTTCCATCCTGCTGGATAATCACCACAATGCTGAAGACAGAAAATGGTAACTGGATAAACCCTTCAAAGAAGGAATATTCGGCATTCACTGCTTATTACATTAGCTGCTGCTCTTTAAAAAAAAATTAGACCACAAATTGTTGATTGAAACTCATAATGCCCAATCTCCTGTACCTCAAACCCACAATTCTGCATTGTAAGCTTTCTTCAATTTGTCTTAGTACAACTTTCTACTTCAATGTGATGTGCTACATTTGAGGGTCTAAAATTAATAATGGGATCTCAGAGAATATATAAAAAATAAACATGCGGCTTTCCAATATTTTCAGAGCCTTAGGGGGAGTCAACCATTCCAAGAAAGTTACCAGGCTACTGTTAAGAGGAATCAAGGGATAAGTTCCAGACTTGGGACAAAATGAGTAGGGGTGGTGGGAGAGGCAGAAAAAGGATGTAGTTCTCTATGTGTTCAGAGTTCTACAGTAGGCTGAATCCAGAATAAATATCTCTACCTTATAGACATTTTCCTTGAATCCCCAGTCCAGACTGGTTCTCCAATTATATACTCTCTAAGCAAGCTGCACTTCTTCTTTAAAGGACTTACATAATTCATAGATCAATTATTCATTTGTTTTGTGTGTCACCACTAGATTTGACCACAAGCTCCATTTGCTGCTGTGGTTGTGCACTTCCCCAGGACCTAAGAAGAGAACTTTGTACTTGTTAAAGGAAAAGAGAAAGGGACAAAAGCAGGGATGTTGACTCATACAGGTGATGACATAGGAAAGTGGATAAACACCATGTTCCATGAGACCTGTGGAAGTCGATGGTGGCATAGAGATTTTGATTTGATTCTCTGCTTTGGCTTTGTATCAATAGTCTGTATCTTGTCATTTCATTTTATCTCCAATAGAACTTCTCATAGCATCCAACAGACAGACAATTTTCATCAAATTACTATTCCATACCTCACCTTCAATCCCTATTATTGGCTGTAACATCATTACTGAACGTGCTACAATCAGTTTAATACACAGTATGTGATGATATTTTGCTCTGGTATTTGAGGATTTGCTGCCATTTCTTTCTGAGTTCCAAGTCCAACTCTTAGTTTCAGAAAAAAAGTACATTCTTTTCCATTAACAGAAATTGAAGCTGGGCTTTACACTAGACATGTTTGTCCTTAAACATTTGTTCTCGGTATTACCCTTCTACAAACTATCCTCTCTCATCTAATACTTGGTCCTCCAATCAATACATGCCCTCTCCTAATCTCTTGGAGCTACTCTTCTTGAGTGCTCCCAACTCCATCATGTTTCTAAGCAAGTTTTTCTTTTAGTACTTTTTTACTCATTTCATGATTTATTCACAAGCCTGACTATTCCTCTTTCTCCTTGCCTCTTCCATGTCTATCTCTGCTGCTTCTTATAAAAATAGTATCCCAAAACTTCACATTTGCCCCAGGCATATAAATGCTCATCTACAAAGTTCACGCTAAGTGAGGGGAGACAAGCATTTAAATGATCAAGTGAAGAGCTGGATGCAGGAAGCCGAGCACGCATAAAATGAACAGACCAGAGGCCATGTAAACAAGAATGAAAACAATAAGGATGAGCCTATGAAGAGAAAAGAGCAAGTCAAGGAGTCAATTGTCCATGAAACAGTCAACTGCAAGACAGCCTCAGAGAAAGATGGACGGTAAAAAGTCCTAGTAAATTAGCCAATACAGAGAACGTGTCCAGGGACTGGGAAAGAAGGGGTCAGTGAGCAATGGAAGTTCAACAAGTTCACCACAAGAAGAGTCTCTGGTGCTGAAGCCTCTTTTGCCTCAGGCTTGGGTGCCTGCCGGTCGTCTTGCTCCCACTCAGAGCCAGCTTTGGATTAACCTGTCCTGAAGATAGCAATCTGGCATGCCAATGCCCTTTAGGAACTGATCCAGTGCTCCCTAGAGTGGAAGAAGGAATATTCCATGACACTGATTTCATCAGATATTTCCCCCCACCTTTGCTAAATTCAACTATCACCTTAAGAAATGGAAAGGGATTATAATTTTGAATAAGACTGCACTAGAAAAACCAGCATATTTTTAATCGCACTTCAAATAGAAACCATTCCCTCCTAACCCTTTGTCCAAGTCAAGCTGTGATATCACTAAGAACGTTGTCCTGCAGAGAGAGCTGCTACCTCCAAAGCCCTAATTCTATTTACCTCTCATTATTTCTTCAAGACCACATGGTGATATTTTAAAGGTGTTATGAAAAGATCAAAGGAATTCAACTTCGTATCATATTTCTCAAAGTACACCCTACAATATTTCCCTCCTATCTCTAATGGAAGGATTTTTAATAAAATTTTTGATGCGTTTGTTTTAAACCATTTTAAGCCACTGTGATGCGTTTATTGTTTTAAACCATTTAAACCCTTGTGAAATATAACATATTACAAAAAAGTGCACAAGAAATGTACAGCTCAATGAGACATTACAAAACAAACTACACAAATACCATCCAGGTCAAGAAACAGTGATGATACCCCAAAGCCCCTTCTCTGTAATGCCCCTTCTTTGTCACTACTACTCTCTGGCACTCCCCTGAAAAAAAGTTTCCTCGGGGCACTTGGGTGGCTCAGTCAGTTAAGTGTCTGACTTCAGCTCAGGTCATGATCACGGTTTGTGAGTTTGAGCCCCGCGTTGGGCTCTGTGCTGACAGCTCAGAGGCTGGAGCCTGCTTTAGATTCTGTCTCCCATTCTCTGTCCCTTCCTCGCTCTCACTCTGTCTCTCTCAAAAATAAACAAACATTAAAAAAATTAAAGAAAAAGAAAAAAGTTTGCTAGCACCTACTATACAGTATTCCACCATCAGATACACAAAATTATTAATCTGTACTATCGTTGACAAAACATGCATGTTGTTTTTATGTTGAGGCTATTACAAATAAAGCTGTGTAAGCATTTGTATGCTTATCTCATGGGGTACTTGCTACTTTGGGGTATAAAGTCATATGAGTATCTATAACTTTAGTGAATAATACCTAAAAGGTTTTATAAGTGGTTGGGCCAATGAACAGTTCCATCAGGGGTATGTGAGAGAACCCAGTGCTCTTCTTACTCTCCAATGAATTGTAACCAATCTGGTGCTAGTATCTATGGACATCTAATTTGGGTTTTAATTTTAGTTGTTTGTTTGCTTTTGGTTATTAGGATGCCTTCTTTTATGAAGTGCCCATTCCAGATCTGACCCAATTTTTATTATGTTCTCTCTTCCTTACTGATTTGTAGATTCTTTATATTCTGGATTCACACCCTTCAACAGTTATATGTTTTGTAAATATCTTCCATTTGGTGGCTTACCTTTTACTTTTACTTTTCTTAAGAGAAGTTCTTCATGTCATTACACTCAATCTTTTCTTCTATATAACATGCTTTCTATAGACTATAAAAAGTTTTTTTTCTCTGCCCCAAATCATGATAGTACATGACAATATTCTCTAAGTTTTTGAAGCTTTGTTTTTTAAACTTAAATATTTAAAACTACAATCCACCTGACACTAATTTTTGTATACAGTGTGAGGTAGAAATCAAGGTTCATTTAAATAAACATGTGTATTTCACTGTTCTAGTGATATTTACTCAAAGACTATCTTCCCCCTGCATTTCTATTGGGGTAACTTGATTTTAAATCAAACATTCATATATACATGTATTTGCCAGTAAACAGGCAGAATCTACTAAAGCAAAATGTATTCATATTTTATGATCTGGTAATTACACTCATAGGTATATAACCAATAATGAAGCATATATATTTATAAAAGTCATGTACAGAAGTATTTCAAACAGCATTGCTTTTAATAGGCCAAAACTAGAAACAAGCTAAGTAATCGCCAACAGTAGAATGAATAAATACGTTGTATGAATTTATTCAGCATAAACATCCATACAATGAAAATACTAAACAGCAATAAAAATGATGAACTGTAGTTACATATTTCAGGAACAAATCTTATGAATATAATGTGGAGCAAAAAAAAAGTCAAAAGAAAAAATATATACTGTATGATTCCCTTAAGATATAAAAATAAGCAAAATTAATCTGTTTTAATATTTTAAAAAACTACCTTTGGGAGAATATAGTAGATAGTGATGAATGGGAAAGGCAGCAGGGACTTTGAATTACTGATAATGCTTTTTTTTACTGCATTGTTTTTACATGGTTCATTTTGTGAATTCACTAATCAGAGTGCTTACAACTTGCACATTACTTTTCTGTACCTATGCTATATTAGAGTAAAAAGTTGATTTTAAAAAGTCAATAAGGTAAAAACCCATGTATTTATGTCAATGTGGCATGTACCAGTTTTGAAGAAAACAGGAACACTTTGTGATACAGATGAAAGAAAGTAAGAAAGTCGTCAGGAGAGAATGTTTTTGTTGTGGCTCTGTCGTTTGTAAACTTAAAAAAAAAAGTCCCTTGACCTCTCTGGATTATGGTTTTCTCATCTGTAGAATGAAAGGCATTGGCCCCTCAATATTCACTTCTAGAAAATCTGTTCTGAAATTACATTTACCTGGATAACTAGAGCAGAGCTACACACCTCCTTTAGGCCTGTCTTCACAGGGACTCTAAGTTTCATTTCTGTTTCTTGTGCATTCTCCACTGGTTTTATTGTTGGCCTATCTCTATGGATTTTTTCCATAATAGCTTTCATCTTCGAATAATCATAAGATAGTTAAAAAAAAGGAAGAAAGAAAGAAAGAAAGCAAAATCACTTCAGTGTTTCTCAGAGGCGTGTGTGACTGGCCATCTGGTCGCATTCACAACTATGGCAAGAGCAGAGGCTTTCTCTATCTTATTAATTCAGTGCATGTCTTTCTTTGAGAAGTTAAATGGTCATATTCAATTCCAGCTTTCCTGTCAACACTTATGGGGAACATGTGGCCCTTTGAAGTTGTAGCACATGCCCATCCCTTCACAATTTCTTAATGATGGTTCAGGGTTTGGTAGGCTAGAGGATACCTTTCATGCACGTCAAAATAAACATCTATACAGCAATCTTCTCTATTTATCACCACGATTTAGAGCCGCACATCCACTCAAACTCCTAGATTAGTATCTGTCCTCATGCCCTTACACCTGCTTTAGAAATGCAGTAACTTTCTAAATATGTCATGGCCCCCAGTTTCTCCTTATCCTAATCCATTTTGTACATGATAGCACATTAATCTTCCCAAAATGCAACTTTCAAAACTCTTCAGTGGCTTCTGATTTTTCACTTTATATAGACATTTAAAATTTTTAGCAAGCTAAAGAATCACAGTGGGGTAGGCACTGTTTGAACAGGCAGATTCCATGCCCCCTACTTGAGATATTGTCAGTCAAGAGTGAGCCCCCAAATTTACAGCTGTTTGCCTATCTAATTTGGGGAAAGATGGGAAACCCAGAACCATTTCAGGCATTTTTAGAGATGCTTTTCTACCCACTGCAAGTGGAGAAAGGACATGTAAAAATAAACTCTGTGCTTTGGCCAAATATCCTATAGCAGTGAATTTGGGCACTGCCAAGAAACCATCTTCCTTAGCAGGTTCCTCTAGATAACTTTAGAACTTACCCTCAGCTATTGCAGTAAAACTTAACCTGCCTTGGAAAATAGGAGTTAAAAAAAAAAAAGTTAAAGTCAACAAGGAGTATCACAGGAGGGCCTGTTTCACAGACTTCTTAGAGGATAGGGTAGGAAATTTTGGACAACTTCCCCAAAAGTCAGATCAAACAGCTGCTTGGAGCTGTTCAGTAGCCCCTTCAAAAGAGACTGTCAGGAAGGATCAGGAATTGATTTGACACCATTGGAGGAGACAGGAAACCCTTAGAATTCTATGGGAACTATCACTGTAGCTCCTGGAATAATGGAACAATGAATGGAAGCCCCATGTAGAGATCAGCAAGGAGACACTACGAAAAGAATGTTTTGTTGTCTGGAGACATCCATTCCCTCATCCCTCCATGCAAGGAGATTACCCATGATGGTTTCACATGGAACAGTTAAGAGGACAGATGGAGGAAAGTGTACTTCACTATAAGCCAAATGAGAAGGGAGAACTGTATTTCCCATAAAGAAATATGGTGGGAATGGAAATAATCAAGATAATCAGATTATTCTGCCTACACCATTCATTCCCATTTCCTCTCCCCCACCTACTTAATACTATGACCAAACAAAAAGTAATTTGTTTTTGTACTGCATATGTTTTCTATTTCATTCCTTCATATATTTACATAGGCTCTTCTGCCTGGTACTCCAAACTAAGTGCCTACTCATCCTTTAGAACCCAGCTCAAGCTCCATTTCCAATCCAGCTCTCTCAGACCTCCTAGAAATAATTGATCATTTGATTCTGTTACCCACTACTAGCATCTTACCATTTACAAACTTTTATTGTGATACATGCATCACTATACTAGGATCATTTGTTTTCCCCACCAGACTGACTCCTAAGGATAGTCTTTATAATCCTTTATAAACACTTATGAAAACAGAGCATGATCTATTTGTTGAATTAAGTAGAAGTGGAATAGTTGATAGAGGTAGCAAGTTCGTTATAAAACATCCAAACAGTACCCAGGTGTTCAGTTCTAGGTAAAAGAGTAATCCTGACAGAGAAACATAAACATTGCATCCTCTACAGTGGCTAAGACAGGCAACATATAGGTGGTTTTCAAAACCTGACTATACAATTAAAGGATTAGTATACAAATGACATTGTGAGTTCACGGAAATTGGCCAGAGAATAAAAACTAAAGGGTAAATTCAGAGCACCAATCAATGTGACTATTTTGATTCACTGGGCCACTAAAATAAAAGATACATTTAGTCAGAAAGGATAAATTGTTAAAACTTTCATCTTAAAATAATAATAGCTAATGTATACTGATCACTTAGAATGGACTGAATGTATGCTAAATTTTTCACATGCCTTATCTCATTTAATACAGTAAGTTGATGGTATAGGTATTGTTACCATCTTCTTTTGGGGAAAAGTGAGGCTTAGCATGGTTGCACAACTCACACAAGATCATGCAGTTGAAGAAAGCACTTTTGGAGTTTGCAACCAAGAAATGTCATTAAAAGCTATACCCAGGGGGTGCTTGGGTGGCTCAGTCAGTTGGACTTCCGACTTCGACTCAGGTCATGATCTCATGGTTCATGGGCTCGGGCCCCGCAATGGGCTCTGTGCTGACAGCCTGGAGCCTGGAGCCTGCTTCTGACAATGTGTCCCTCTCTCCCCCTCACACACTCTCTCTGTCTCTCAAAAATGAATAATAAACATTAAAAAATTAGGGGAAAAAAGCTGTACCCAAAACAATTGTATCTTATAGCATATCACAGGGTGAGGTTATTAAGAAGGTAAGGTCCAATGCAAATTATGAAATTTTTTTCACATCAAATTAAATTTTTATTACACTGCTCTTTGAAAACTCATTAGTAAGTGTAAATAAAATTCTTTTTTTTCTGAAGATTTTGTTCATTAAAAATTAATTTTGTGGATTTTTTCCAAATGTATATTTATATTTAAAGGCCAGATGGCAGAGGGCACTGTTAAATTGCCAATTTTAAGAGCTATCCCCATTAGAACTGATCATCTCATAACAAAATTCCCTTCATCTCGTACAGGAAAACCTATAAAAACAAAAAAGCCCTTCTGTACGTTATGACCATGTATACAGAACCAAAATAACATGTATTTACCCTCCAAAAGAAAACAGAAAAGAATATGGAGTTCCTCCAAGCCCTTGGTCTTCAATAGATTTCCTCAAGCTAAAGGAAATGGAAAAGTGTTACAGAAAAAAAATGGGCTTGCCATTGTTTGTGGCATTTACCAAGTAAGAGCCCCAAGTCAGAGACTGTAAGTGAACTGACTCCTATTAATAAGAACATTCATCTAACAGTGCCAAACTCACAAACTTGAATTCCCATAACTGAACTTCCTTAGTTTGGGTAACTCAACCGCTCCATTCCTTCCCACATTTTCATGAAGAAATCTAGTTGATATTCACTGACTGAAGTGAAAAGAAATTCTCTTAATCCCTCACTCTAAATGACTAGAAGATTTCAAAGTATCATATTACTAGTCAAATTTCATTAATCCTTATAAGACAACTTAATATTGAAGCTAAAACCTTATATTGGCAACGCTAACAAAAATGACCAATAAATACAGAAAAATGTTTCATCAACCTAGTCAATCCGCTCCATCCAACATGAAATTAGAGATTTAAAATCATTCATAAGTAATTGTTTGGTAGTGTTTCTGTTGACAGTTATAGAAGGTTTTTGTTGTTGTTACATTTTCCTTTTGATAAAATTTCAAATTTGGAGAATAGTTGTAAGTATAGTACAAGGGACTCCTATATTGTCCCAAAAGTCACTAATTGTTTGCATTCTACCACCAAGTATGTTTTCATTTGGTTAAATGCAAGTGGAACATCTTAAGTCTTCACTTTTAATAAAGATGGTATTTGTTCCCTGAACCATCTTTTCAAGTCTGTATCTGGTTAAGTATATTGACTGCCTCAGTTTATCTAACTCCTGCAGATGTGATGACCCCTAAACAAGCATGGTCCTTCAAGACTTTCCCCCTCAGTCACTCAGCTATAATTGCACCTGGCATCTGATCTTCGTCACTTAGGTACTCTAACCACCTCACACTCTCTTCAAAAACAGAACACAATATCTCCACTTCCCAAGCTAATCCCCAACTGCACACTCTATCTCGATTGGTAGCATCAGTGATTAAAACAGTAATCTAAATTATAGTCATCAATTAGGTGAGACTTGACAACTCTGTGTCTCTCATATTCCATATCTTTCTGAAAATCTAAATTCCTTCCCTTATATTTACATTTTTCTCTCCATTACCACTTTCTCGGTCAGATAATCTAGCTCTCCCCATGTCTCACTTGGACTTGAAATAGTCTCCTACGCAATTTCCTTACATATCATCTTTCTTACCTAAAATTCATCCTTAATAATGCTATCATGAAAATCTAAAACACAAGAAAACCAGTTTGTGTGTGTAGACACAACTCAAGTTTTGATAGCTACTCGTTGCCTGTAAGATTAAATTTGAAGTACATAGATTTGTAAATGATGTCTCTCAAAATCTGGCTCATCTCCTTTCCAGATTTATGCCTTTATATTCCTCCTCAAACTCTATAAATACTAAGAAGTAGATAAATTAAATCATGCATCATTAATTGGACACAAAATTACTTTGAAGCGCATGTAAACTCAGCTTCTGTTAGTATTAAAAAGCCAAACCTTCTCACTTACAATAATTTTCTTCCATGAAAATTCCAATTTATTATACAAATTAGGGCTCAAATATCACCTCTTCTACCTAATGTTTCCTGAATTTGCCATCTGCCATTATTTAATTCCTCTTCCATACACTGATAATGTCTTACCCATGTTTCTTTGTTCTTATCATATTACAAGGCTTATTAAAATTTTTTAATTTATTTATTTTTGGAAGACAGAAAGAGAGAGCACTAGTCGGGGAGGGGTAGAGAGGGAGGGAGACACAGAATCCGAAGCAGGCTCCAGGTTCCGAGCTGTCAGCACAGAGCCCGATGTGGGGCTTGAACCCACAAACCGTGAGATCATGACCTGAGCTGAAGCTGGACACCCAACCGACTGAGCCACCCAGGCGCCCCTACAATACTTATTTATTCTATGTCTGTTGCTCCATTACACTGTGAACTACTCAGTGTTACTTTGTCCTCAAATTCTAGCTTGCTGCTTCCGCATAAGAATTGCTTAGGACATATTTTACAAATACTACTACTTACTGCTATGGAGAACTAACAATTACTGTACCCTAACTATTTTCCAGGAACCACATGTATTATTATCTCACTTCCCTTCCCTCAAAACTTTCCAGGAATAGATCATCATGTGCTATTAACAGACCTCTGTTGCACATGGAAGTAAATGAAGATAAGTCGTTTTCCTAAACTTACACACACATTACAGCCATAGTCAGGAGTCACCCTGTATGTGCTGATCTGGAGCTTGGGTTCTTAAGCCTTCACTACAGTGAAATGAGTGATGTAATTTAGTACTTGTATTTAAAGTGAAGAATTTTCTTCCCAAACAGCAATATCCTTGACAGTTCTGTTTATGTAATAAAGTCTGTGTTTTAAAGAATGTTTTTCAGATTTCTAAACATTTTTCCAAATAGCTTTATCATCGTTTCAATTTCAAGGAACTTTTTTTTAAAGCTCAGGATTGTTTCAAATGTGAATAGTTGCTATTCAGATCTTGGAACGACGCATTCAGACCTTTAAATTATTCAACCCAATGTTTCCATTATTATTGCAAATAATGAACTGAATGGCTCTTTAAAACACTCATCCACTCTGCTACACCGGGAGAGCAGTTCTTCCCTCAAGAAAGACTCAAGAGGGAAGTCTGTAAAGGGTAAAGGGGTTTTGCTGTTAGCACTAATTTTAAGGTCATCATCTGCACTTTAAACCGAATTCAGAGGAGGAGGTGCACTCAGCAAGGCACATTACTGAATTTGAATATTTATGACCATTTTTGAATATGTATAACCCCATTCTAAATTACTGCTTAATTTATTGCCACCACCAGTATCCCCTGCTAAACCCAGTTTGTTTATGTAGACACAACTTAAGTCTGTTTGGTTTTCCAACTCTATCATCTCAGAGTTTGGATGTGATACACAAACTTATGGCCATCTGCACTGAGAGGTCCCATGTTAGAGAACCCAGGTGAATGCACTATGATTTGTGTTTTTTTACGCTCCTTTTGGCACTCCTAGACTTGTAAGCTTATAATGACTATAATAAGCAGAAGAGACACTAACGCTTATATTCAGTGCTTCTTCTGCATTAGTTCGGTTTGACTCTCTCTAAGCAAAATCATGAAGACTACAGGGTTATCTGAAAATGTATCCAGTGCATGATCATGTGAAAATGTTACAGGTTCAGACAAATTTCTTACGGTAAACCTTTCTTCACAAACTCTTCCATTTCTCCCAGATTTTCTTTCCCAGATTCACTCCTTTGGAAATGAAATCCACCCCACTATGTGATTTGGGCAAACAGATGAATCCTCACTAGAGTCCCTTGGAGACAAAATAAGGTTGACAGAAATGGAAAGAACACAAGTTCTTCTTGGAGTGCTTTACATTGGGCCCTAGGAAGTTAGAGCTGGAAGGGCCTGGAAGATAATCTGACACACGCTTTATGTATATGCTGAGATCCAGGAAAAGGAAAGGACTTTTGAGTCACATGGCTTGTTAGGAACAGAGCTGGGTGCCAAGCGTGCCCACTCACTCTGTGACTCTGGGCTGACACTGATCATGCCCGTTCAACAAGCTGGGAAAGCGAAACAAAGTGGGCAACATCATCTCTGCCAGGCCCAGGGCTTCATAAGAAAAATGTACCCATGTAAATGGGAAAGCAATAGATATGAGCTTCCCCTAATACTTTTTTTTCATTAACACTAATTTCTATTATACATAGGGCTAAGGAAATAATGCTTAATTAAATATGACTTATAATTTCACAATTAACTAAATGTTCCTTTCAGGATGGCAAAGTGCTTTTAGTGCCAGTTCTAATATCCTCCTTCCCTGTCTTCAATGATCAAAAGTCCATCTGTGAAAATAAAACACACAATGTTAAGACTTCTTCTGGGAGATGGGATTAAATGGGTAGGTCATCTTATTCTCATGCATATATTTTTTTCCATTCTCATGCATATTTCCATATTCTCATGCATATTTTTTTTCCATTTTCCAAGTTTTATGCTGTGAGCATGTGTTTTTTTTCATTTGAAAAAGAAATTTATAAAAAAGTGAACCATTCTTTTTAAAAAATGTTTATTTATTTATTTTAAGGGGGGATGGAGGGGCAGAGAGAGGGGTGAGTGAGAGAGAATCCCAAGCAGGCTCCGCGCTGTCAGTGCAGAGCCCAACACAATGCTTGGACCTACGAACCGTGAGTCACGACCTGAGCCAAAATCAAGAGTTAGACACTCAACCAGCTGAGCCACCCAGGCACCCCAGGAACTATTCTTTAACACATATTTTTAAGAGGACCCCATATTAGTTTCCTATGGATGCTGTAGCAAATTACTGCATATTTCATGACTTAAAATAACATACATTCATTATGCTACAGTTCTGGACGTCAGATATTCAAAAAGAGTTGGCAGAGCCACATTGCTTCTAGTGGCTCTAAAGAAGAATCCATTTCTTAGCCTATTCGGGCTTCTATAGGCCACCTGCCTTGCTTGGTTCATAGTCTCTTCCTCCATCTTCAAAGCCAGCAGTAGAGAAATTTCAACTCTTTCTCTATTTCTCACCTTTGCTTCCATCACCGCATCTTCTCTGATTCTCTTCTGCATCTCTTTTATAAAGACCCTTGTGTTATACTGGAGTCACCTGGATAATCTAGGCTGACAGTCCCATCTCAATATCCTTGACTTAATCGTATCTGCAAAGTCCCTTTGCCATGGATGGTAACATACACATGCGTTCCTGGAATTAGGATGTAGGCATCTTTGGGGGGGGGGGCATTTATTCAGCCTGCTTCAGACCTTCTTTATCAAGCCTTTCTGATTTCTTCCAAACATTCTCAGTCTCTCGTATGTCTCCACCTACTACTCCCTGCCACACACACACACACACACACCCCATTGGCTTTTTCTTTTTTTAATATCTCTATGGATATATTTATGAATATTTTTATTTATGAATATTTTAAATATTATATCAATTAACATTCTTGATCCCTTCCCTTCTGGACTTTAAACACTATCATTTTTTTTCTCTTGGCTTCTCTCTTACTCTCCCTTTGTTTTAGTCAATAATCAAATATAAATTGAGCAACTACATGGCCCCAGGCACTGTCTATGTTCTGAAAATAGAGTGGTGGACTACACAGATGAGGATCCTGCTCAGGGAACTTTCACAGTGGCAGGAAGGGTGGAATAAACCTGCTGACAAATATATAAACAAAATAATTAGAATTCTTCCTATATACCAACAGGAAACTAGGCAGGATATAATGTATGCATAACAGAGAGATGGATGAAGTGCTTTCTGAAGAGGGAAACGGAGTCTTGAGGCCTGAAGTAGGGGCACAAGTGGAGTAAAACCAAAATAGACTGAAGCACTGTGGATAAAGTATCCTCTAAGTCATTTCTTCTAACATCTACAGAGGAGCCATGAATGAACCAGCATTGTTTAGTGGCCTAAGTACTGATTTGGGACTTGGGAGATACAAAGAAATAATAGAGGTAATAGAGAAATAGCCCTCAGTTTCCTCATCTTCCATATTAAAGAGTTGTGTAATAAAATATTCTACATGTTTAATATGTATACAATTTCCCTTTACATAGTTTTAGATGTACTGTCCTTTGGGACATTGAAAGTCAAAGGCATTTGACACTAATATATTGCTCTGTTTAGGTTGTGTGTGTGTGTGTGTGTGTGTGTGTGTGTGTGTGCATGTGTGCCCAATAAATGTCAAGTTGGAAGAGTATTTCATTCCAGGAATCGTCAAATAGGCCAATTGACTGAAAAATAATTACAAGATTATTATGGTTATCTTAGCCCATGTTATTATCATTTCTGAAATGAGGCTTCTGATTCCTTTTGTGCTCCTAATAAAAGTGCATGCACAGCTGAAGTTTATTGCTCTAACTCAGATATGCTGTCCACAGGCTGCGTTCATCCTTTCCCTGCCTCTCAACGCCAGGAAATTGTCTAACACTGCTGACCCCAATACAGTTTGGATTCTATTCAATACCCCGGAAAACATTATAGATCATTCTTATTTGATCATAACAAGGCAGCTCAGCCCTGTTTTATAATGGTCATAAGTAAAAATAAATAACCAATTTTGTCTGAATGAAATAAAATCAATACTTCTCTTTTGCAATATGCTTCTCAGGAAGAAAATCCACAAATTTGTCTCATTTCTAAAGGTCTGGTGGCAAATCACTCAGAGGCATAAGGGCTTTTTTCAAGTCAGCATGAAATGGGCCAAAACACACCATCCAGATTTTGCATGTGCCCAACAAAATCGTAGTGGCTCAACGTAAAGTAATTTTTACGCATGATTACAATGGATATATATCCTTGTGCCTGATAGAACAACACAATCTAATTCTTTTTTGTGACCAAGCATAACGTAAAATGAGATTTATCTGTGTGCCCACAATATCTATTAGGTGCTGGGGAGATGGAGATCAGGTGAGCTACCCACTTATTCAGTAAGACATTATCACTGATAGTGTTCTGACACTTACGATAAATGCAGTTATGGCAGCATGGCTATAAAAGTCATTCCTGGATTTTTTTTTTCCTTCTTAAAAAAGCACCTCCAAGATTATGGTGCTAGTTATCAGGAGAAAGTGTGAACCTTTCTTTTACAGGTATTCATCAACTTTTTGGATTCCTTTATGAATATTAAATTAAGGCATTGGACAATGTAGAGAACATAAATGTAATTGAGCACCTAAGTTTATTAAGGAATAGATAAAAGAGAAGTAAAAGTCACGCTTTTAGAAGTTAAAAGCACATATGTTTCACCCAATGATTTGTCAAAAATAAAAATGGAGAGAAATAAATGCACTTTCAAATATTTTCATAGGTTATGTTTTCCAAGCAACTCAAAAAAGGTGGGGAAGTTTGCATATTGCATAAGAACCAAATAAAAAACATATGGCAATAAAATACATTATTTACTTTGTCAGGGCTTCTGGCCTGTTTCATTTTTTTTTTTTTATTTGATTACAGACTATTGTGGGAATAAATGTACAAAGTCAAAAGCTTTTACTTCTTTCCCTAAATATATCATTAAGGTCATAAAGATAACTAGATAAACTAGTTTAAAGATAAAATAGAGTTTATCTTTAATAGTTGAGGAAGTCCTCCTGTCTGGTCCTTGCATAACAGAAGAACCACCTGCTTCTTAATTCTTTGTCCTGGAAATCATGTAGTCATCATCATTTGCATATCACCTGGGTGGCATAAACACAGGTACAGCTATTTTTAAGAGTACCTTTGCCTGTATAATTTTAGTAAGACATGTAAAATGGAGTCTGATTCTGAACTCTGAACTGAAGACTAAGCATTCTGCCATCAAGAGGGAAGACACTCTTTCCCATGTTAGTCCCAGCTCTCATGGATATCAATGGTACCTCCTTGGGAGGCTGATGTTGCTCTCATCCTCCTACGTATCTTTCAAGTCATATCAGCCTTGGGGTAAAGTAGAAGAGAAGACTATCTCAGTTCCAACTTTGGGAAAAGGAAACATTGGAAGGATGCAGAGAGTACCCTTCCCTTGGTTAAGAGAAGAAGACTGAATAGGAAGTTGAAACCCTGGGTTCTCTCCTTAAATAACAGCGAAGCTGGCTAATGTGTTATCTTTCTACTTCCATTTCCTTATAGATACCAGAAAGAAGTTAGCCTAGTTACTCTCCAAGATTCCTTTCAGAATTCTTATGAATTCCCAATTTCAGTGCTCCTAAGAAGCTGTCTCCTCCTTCCTTTCACCATGTGGCTCATTTCATATAAATGACCTGGAACCACAAAACCCTTCAATACTTGCCAGCTCAGTGTGCATAGCTGACCTCCATTTTAACTGTCTGTGTCTCTAGAGCTGACTGCTCTATTTGCAAGTCAACCTCCTAGGAATTCATATTATCTTTGCAAGCTGGCAACAACAGTTTAGTGTTTAAGATAACCAGGGTAACCTGACCGTGAAATGGCCACTCTTTAGCTCCACTTCAGCACAACCAGGCTTTTGTTCTCTGAAGGAGCTGAGCCAAATTCCTATAGTACTGAGCTCAGAACCTTACCATTCTTAGACTTATTTTAGGGAACATGATGGAGAGGCTGCCCAGACATTTTTACTCTCATACAGGTAGAGAGTGGCATCACTGAAGTCCAAGAGATGGGCCATCCCAAGGGAGGACCACTTTGCACATCGTTCCACTCATGCTGAAGCAGGTAAAACCTCATCTCAAAAAAAAAAAAAAATACACAAAACAAAACAAAAACAAGTCAATAGAGGAACTGAAAAATGACAAAGTTGTGAAATAAAAAACAATCAGGAAAAATGGAGGAAAATGCAATTAAAAATTCAGTACTTCAATGTTCACAGTAAATTTCTGCTTAACGAAAAGACACATTTGTCTTGGGAATGGTTAGGGGTCAAATTAATACCACTGACTCAAAGGTCAGAGTCAAGAAACAATTCATGTTTATTCTAACACGATGGTACATTTTTATGGAGCTATAAAGTTTTAAATGTCCTTTTGTAACAAGTGACCCCTAATAATGGAGATAGTTTTTCTTATGACATCAGTTGTCAGGACTGCTGACCCGTCCATTCTGGAGAATACTGGACTGTAGACCTTATTTGAGAAACACTGTCATAAAGTAACTTTGACTTTTCGCAGTGAGAGAACAACTCTTAGGTTGCATGTTACCTGAAAAAACATATCTCACTCTGCAGCAGTCACTGACTATGCTTCCCTCCTACATCACCCTGTTGAACTCCATTCACTCCCTACCAGAGGATATAGCAGCCCAAAGCAGTGATATTAACTGTTTCCTAACTACTTCATTGGCTACAAGTTTACAGGAATTATCTCATTTGAATATTACAATAACTCTACTCTCAAGAAACCTGAACACATCTCAAGATTATATAACTGCATGGAATCCTGACTCCAAAGCTGGTACCTTTTCCACTGCACACAAAAGTACAACTCAACTCACAGAGCTGCTCTGGACAATCAGAATAATTCAAAGGTAGCGCTGGGAACATAAGAATCAGGAATGTAAGAAAATGGACCAGAGAGTACACTCCCAAGGTAAGAGCTCCATTCCACATGATAGGTGAGATGAGAAGAATGAGATAGGACTGAGCACAGAGATCCTCTCATCAAATCCTACCTCATAAGTCTTTTTTGACCCATGAAATGAAGGTTTCCATCAGCCTTTATGTGACTTTTACTCTGTAGGGAGTATTCAGCTTAAGAGAATGATGGAATGCCCTTTTCTCCTCTCAATTACTTTTCCCCCACAAATGATAACTACGGATCACTGACACCTGACTGCTTTGTTTTGTAAGATATCAACAAAACATGTTTAAGGATTTAGAATTTAGTAATTAATCGAAGTCACATATCACTTTTTAAAATCAAAATAAATTGAAAAAAATCTTTGTTCTCTACAACCTTTGTTTTCTATAATTGGGTGAATGAGCATCAACGAAACAAACAGGAGTTGGGTTAGCCCCCCATTTCTGAAATAAGCTACTTAAAAATGAAGTATGCATATAGCCTATATTAGGCTAAGGCTAAGTCATGTTGTGGAACCTGGCTACACATTGATTCTGTTGTCTGAATCCCCAACATCATTCATTTCAAGGAAGTACCCTTTTTGGTCAGGCAAATGATACTGACCAAAATAAATTGCTGTGCACATTCAGTGAGGCTCACGTTTAAAAAAAAAAAAGGAAAAGAAAAAACAAAAACATCTATTCTCGCCAAGAAAAACCAAGCTCATATCTGAATGGAAGCATGCCACTCGAAAATTTTCTAAGAGTGGATACTATTTAAAATATAGCCAAGATTTTCAATGAACATTACTAAACAGGCAAGTGAACTTTGGTGATGGAAGCATCCTGCTTTATTCGCATGACCGATGTGTGGATTTTGAGAGATGGATTTGTTATTTTTCATTTCTGGGTATCAGAAATAGTACTAAGAGGTGGGCACTGTTCCAACAGATGTTCAATAAGATGTGGGTCACACAGGTCATACTTCTAAATATTTCAGAACTCTGGAGAATTCACCCATGCTTCATGCATCATTTGTTTCCCTGGTTTAGCTAGACTTTTTGTCAAGAATCTCAGTAATGTTACCATGCTATGATGAATTATTGCTACAAGAATAATTTTTCCTTTTAACTCACACATGTAGCTTTTTCTAAGGCTGTGTCCATATAATGCGCAAAGGGCTCATTGACAGGTTCCTATACGTCCATCAAAAATTGCTTTTTTAATTCATGAGGCAAGTATCTTGAGTTACTTATTTGGAATGGATTTGGCTTTCTCTCTCTCTCTCTTGCTTTGTGAAAATGCAGCTTTAGTTTTAACAAGGATTTGCTACAAATCCTAGAAAATGGACTTGTCAGCTGACAAAGGCCTTTACATGGTCTATGGTCTATTTTTGAGCGCTAGAGAGTTCAATTTGGTGAAATTGTGCAGATAACTGGATTTTATGATATCTAGGCTGTAGAGTTCTACAGAAATACACCAGGAATTTCATTAAGGAAATACTTTACATTTCAATTTATATATATTTGAACATATTTAAATGGTAACAATAATTCACCCACAATTCCTATTTTGTATTCATGAAAAGGTTATTCTTCCACTTATCACTTATTCCACAACTCTTTTTCCTTTTCTGGAAGAATAATATCCAAAACTTTAGGCTCTAAACCGGGAGCAATTTGTCCAAAGTTTTCTAAGGGTCAGACAATGCACATGGTTGAAATGAGGAAGACATGGATGCCTCTTATATACACTGGGGAGGGGAGGAATGGGTGGAAGAAGCAGGCAGCATTTAACCCCACTAACTATTGTTGTGCTTATTTCTGGCCTGATTTGTTCACTCCCATCTTGGGAGGTGAGAATAATTTTGTTGTCTTTATAGCCCATGTAGAAGAAAACATTTCCATGTACCTTGAAGTTTATACTTATATGCTGAGGCTGTAGGAGGAGGGTTTGAAGACACTACCTTGGAAAAGAAGTGGTCTCAACCACAATGGTGATGACTGAATGGGGGTTTTCAGAAAAGGTGAGCTCCTGATTGTCTCAGCTCGCTAATCTTGATGGAGATGCTATAGTGAATTTTATTTCAAGATTGGGGCATACGGATGGTGTTCAAACTGGTGAACAGCATGGGTTATGTCAGCACCAGTAATACACAATCCTGTGACTTCTGACTCCCCATTCACTGATCCATCCATTCAACAAAGACAGGAAGCATTTTTTGTCTGCTAAGTTCTACGTTACATATTGGGGACACAAAATACTCTTAAATGAAGAGGAACCCAAAGGAGAAAGGGTTGTTTCTATTTGGGAATTAAACACCCAAAACATGAAGACAGAGATTAAATGGAGGAGATAAGATGTAACGCTCCAAAAAATGACCTAGTGTTATCCAGCTGGCCAAGGGAAAACCTGTTTTAGACACAGAGAGCATTGGAAGAGAAAGCAAGGATGCAGGAAACAAGGTGGCATGATGGTGGCAGACACAAGAAGTTTAGATGGCTGGAGGTAGGGGAGCTTTGTGAGCGGTGGGTGTGAAGGAGGAGTGAGAAGTACCACTAGGTCAGAGATAGGAGTTCCCAGCACTCTATGTTAGCTATTAGACCTTGTCTTACAGGCAAGAAGATGTCTTAAGGTCTTGAAGTGTTCTGAGCAAAAAGAAGATCAGAAGCAGGGTTTGTTTTGAAAAATATATTTCTATTTTATTTTACGTATGCAGAATCTGAAGTTCAGAATTACAGCAATTTGCCAACAGCAACACGTTTATTAAGCAGAAATGGCACTCAAATCCAGGATGTAAACCCTAGCAGTGTTCTATCATAAGACAAAACCTTTACAAAAATGCAGCATGGCACCCTGCTTTGAACATCCTCAAGTGCTCACAGATGCCTCTGAAAACCATAACAATAAAAAAGGGAAACAAAATCCATATGCAGAGTTTTAAAATGTCATTTAGTTTGGATGACACGGATGCAATTATGTTTAATCCTCCACCTTCATCCTGCTAACATGTGCAGAGCCAGGAGCCTCTCACTTTGGCCCATCTGAGCACTTTCAGTGGAGAGCATCTGTGCCTACCAGACATAGCCAGGGCCTGTGCTGGAAGTCCCACAATAGCCCACCAAAGGTCACACGTGAGCTACCACGGCCATAGTCAGAGCCGGGAAAAAGTCTGTTCTCAGAGATTTTCCTACCCAACTGAGCAAATCCAACTGTTTTAGTCAAACTATTAAAAAAATACAGTCATCCAAAACAGAAGAGTAAAGAAAAATGATCTTATTACATATTGTCTAAGTATTTCAAGGTTTTCCCCTCCACACTGTGTTTTAGTGGTACAAAGGGTGAAGGGATCTTCATTGAGGGGCTGTTGATCAATATTCTTCTTGATTGATCAAAAAGGAAATTACCCCCATTCTTCCACTTTTCTCCACTCTCCAGTCTATTTCAATGTCAATCTCACAGTGATCCACACTGAGAGGACACCTGCCTTCTTCAGGTCAGCCAATGACATTATTGGGTAAGTTCCTCCCTGGATGGTCTCTGGTTTCCTAGTTATGGTCTGGCCATTTAAGCAAAAAAGAGTGGATGGCTGGTGTTCCCAGAGTTTTGTCTATTTATTCTGGTTAAGATAAAACAAAATGTCCCCAAGTTTTCCAGCCTTCAGGAGATCACCCTCCCTTTAGCATCCAGTTAACTTATCGTTTGATCCCTGATACTGATTCACTGCAGGCAGTCCTATTTCCATGTTCTAAGAAGGAGGAGTCTAAGACTATTGTTAATGGTGGTTATCTCTCTCTGGTCTCTAATCTTCCTTCCTTGTCAGTCCACACTTGTACTCCTGCTCCACATTGCTTTGGCTCACCTTTTTCCACCTCACTCCAAGCATGGCCCCTTCCTTTATCCCACCCAGATACAGCAAACAACGGCCTAAAATTTAGCAAAATTTTCTAAAGATTTAAGGGTAGGATAAGGAAGAAGAAATAAACTCTGTGCCCAAGGATACTTTTCTTGGAGTCCACTGGGCATAGATATATCTGCCAAAGGCTTCCTCCTGCCTTTATTCTTCCTTAGCCCCTTGTCTGTCACCACACAGATATTTTATCCTGTGTAAAATTTGTGTAAAAACACAGATATGTGTTTTTAGTGGTGGGGGTGGGTTGGTAATCTTACCTTCAACAGATGGAAGTATGTTTAATCCTGCCCCCTACTTGGAAAATAGGCTTCCACCCTCTTTTGATCCCCACAAAGAGTAAAACCCTCCTTTCCCTACTGTACTTTCTTTAGTCTACTTCAAGTTCATCCTGTAGTCAATCCCACAGAGATGTCACTCTGCTCCAGTGATATCTGTTTTTATAATTATGAAGTGTGTATTTGTATCTCAGCTTCTACACTATCTCCATTTCAAGGAACATATAAAAAATCAAAAGAGGGGCGCCTGGGTGGCTCAGTCGGTTGGGCGACCGACTTCGGCTCAGGTCATGATCTCACGGTCCGTGGGTTCGAGCCCCGCATCGGGCTCTGTGCTGACATCTCGGATCCTGGAGCCTGCTTCTGATTATGTGTCTCCTTCTCTCTCTGCCCCTCCCCCACTCATGCTCTGTCTCTGTCTCAGAAATAAACATTAAAAAAATTAAAAAAAAAAAATCAAAAGACCTATCAGAATGAATATTTCCAAATAAATCCAAAGATGAATACAGAAACCTGAGGAAGCCCTTCAAAATCATCTTATTCCTGAGATATTACTTTGTTCACAAACTGTTTCCAGGAATACACTGTTCTATAATCATATCCTTTGGAGTTTTGCCACTTCAGCCTAATTCTTCCATTCATGCCTGGTGTAATGGGACAGATTACATCCAGTTGCCATTATTTTGTGGATAGTCTAGCTAAGAATATTCCAACAATTATAGTATATATATTTTCAGGATCTTGACACAAAGGACATACTTAATGATTTTAGTAGATTATCCCAAAAATCATCCAGAAAAAATGAAATAAGTATCATGACAAGCATAAGGACACTATTAACCACTGGCACTGTAACAAGTCAGTGCCACTACTTCCTTCACTAGTAAGGAAGGTGGACAATACGAACACAAATACCAATAAAGGTGAAAATGAAGCTCAGGGGAAACTCAGAGAATAAGAATGTACTTGAGGAGTGAATAAGGCTTAACAATGGAGATAATATTTTGACGGGGCATGAAAAACGAACAGGATTTGAACAGGTAGAGTTGAGGAACAAAGGCCAGCAGTGGAGGTAAATAGGGTTGAGGGAGCAAAATTTTACAGGGAAGAAGAACAAAGGAAGCAAGCATTTATTAATTTCTAAGGATCAGAATTTTGGTGGCAGGGTGATGATGGACATATCTCATTTTCTGGGGCTGCAAATTTGGGGAAGCATTTCCTGTCTCTTCCTCAGCAGATGCATACCAATTCTCAGGGGAGGCCCTTTCCAGAATAGGCAGAACCAATTGCTTTCATCTTAAAAAATGCAGTCTTTCAAGTAGCAATAGCCAGCAGTTGAGATTAACTGAGAAACAAATGCTGTGTTCAGTCCAAACAAAAGGGGTGTCCTGTGTCATAGTGCCTGGAATTGCCACTCTGAAAATAATGAGATAGTTTACAAAACATGTGCCTACAATGTAATAAAAAAAAAAATCAGACCAACAGCCATCCCAGTGTTCACTGTGCCTCTCCAGATCTGGGTAGAGTGCGTGTCTGACAACCTCATTAGTTTTCTCAGGGGTGGGAAGTAGCACAGACAGATGTCCTGGGCCATGTGACTGGGTGAAGACGAATAGCCAGGATGCAGCTGTGTAGACAGCTGTCTAAACCGATTAAAAAATAGATCTATCCATTCCCCTCGGTACTCTCAAAGACTCTGGGATTATCACAATTTATACACCAGTCCAAATATGTCTCCTGCATAATAATACAACTTAGCTCTTCCCTGGCACTACAGTTTTTCAAAGCTCACTGCACATACAGCTTCCATTTTAGAGTCTTTAAGAAAGGTATGTAGGAATATCGAGCTATGCAGATATACAAATGGATTGGAGCATTACCCCTCGTTAATTAATTACATCTCTGAACAACATTTTAGGATGTGTGATCCATGATCTTATGACTTCAGTCAAGGAGATGCAGCCACAGAGACCTAGAAGCAAATTGCTCATCCTATGCTATGATTCTGTATAACAGAAACCCACGAAGCAGGCTTCAAATTCTGGGTATGGTCATCCCACAGTCCCAATCCTAAATATTAACCCAGGAGACACAAAAGCAAAACAGCCCAGTTGTCATAAGTAGGAAAATGGAAAAACTGTTAGATGTCCATGCAATGGAATTCTAGTCAGTAATGAAAATGAACAATTTACTATTTCCATCAGGCTTCTGATGAGATCACTGAAGTTGAGGTATGAAAAGACATTTGTTGCATTACAGTTAGGGAGGTCTGTCACTTTATCTGTTTTTTTTTAATTTTTTTTAACATTTATTTATTTTTGAGTGACAGAAACAGAGCATGAGCAGGGGAGGGGCAGAGAGAGAGAGAGAGAAGGAGACACAGAATCCAAAGCAGGCTATAGGCTCTGAGCAAGCTGTCAGCACAGAGCCTGATGCAGGGTTTGAACCCACAAACTGTGAGATCATGACCTGAGCCAAAGTCGGATGCTTAACTGACTGAGCCACCCAGGTGCCCCTGTCACTTTATCTGTTTATCACACAGCCAGAGAAAAGGGGACTCAGACCTTTGCAACAACGGCCGTGAAAGAGTGCTCTGCTGGAATCCTTTGCAAAACTTTTTGTTGCTATTTTCACCTCCCTAAATATAATCTTTTTTCACATTTTTTTTGTTTTCTGACTTGTAGAAAGGCAGTTTAAAAAAAAAACATGTACCAAATAAAACCTATTTTATTAACTTGAATATTTGTAAATTATTTGGGGTCCTCTATGTATATGATCAATCACCTGAGAGCAATGATAATTTGGTTCATCTTTTCTAAATAAGAAAAACTAATGTACTCTGTATTTGGAAGATTTTCATCCAAAATTATTGAAATAAAGGAGAACAAAAAACTTGACCTTTCCAAAACAAAATAAAACATCTCCTCGTGAAGCTGATACTCTAAAAAATGGCAATTTACAAAGGTAAAACAACAAAGTAGCTTGGCCTTGAAAGTAAATTGCAAAACCCTAATAATATATTTAAGTACAACATAAAACAGAAAAAATATGTTTAATTAATGAGCTCAGAAAGCATAAAGCATTATTAATCTGACTTGAAAAATCAAGGATAAGGAATCTAGCCATACTTTTTATTATTTATGATATGTATTATGAAGTAGAAAAATACCAATGCTTTAAAAAAAAAACCTGGGCTCTCTTTCCAGCCTAGTCAATGACTTTATGGAAATTATTTCTCCAGGATACTGATGAGGTAACACCCATGATCCTTCTCTATTCGAAAATTTTACTTACTGATAAATACTCAGAAGTTATCTTATGGGGCGCCCGGGTGGGTCAGTCAGTTAAACATCTGACTTCAGCTCAGGTCATGATCTCAGGGTCTGTGAGTTTGAGTCCCACATCAATCTCTGTGCTGACAGCTCAGAGCCTGGAACCTGATTCAGATTCTGTTTCTCCCTCTCTCTCTCTGCCCCTCCCCTGCTCACACTCTGTCTCTCTCTCTCAAAAATAAACATTGAAAAAAATTTTTAAGAAAGTTATTTTAAAGTGTTTTCATATGATTGCTATAGCTAAATTGACTATAATTCCTGCAATTAAAAAAAAAACTCCCTATACTAATATTGTCTTTCAGCATACTTTTGCAACCATGACCTTTTTTTTTTTTTTTTTTTAACTCTGACCATAACCCTATATAGTAAGTATGCTAGGGAATTTGCAGACAGTATAAGTGAAACCCAAAGCTGAGAAATGATTCATCCTCTGCAATATATTAACAGAAGATAAATAGTACTTAAGTCCTATTAAGCAAAACATAAAGGTTTTAGTTCACATTTCTCCCACAATGGTGCTCATTTGAAGAGCAAGTAATGGTTGAGTGATATTCAGGTTGGTATCTTAATATGATGACAGTGGCTAAGAAGACATATAAATATGATGTAACAATGTTTGTATTTGAAGAGGCTATAATTTTTCAGAGTCCTGAAACTGGGAGAAAAGTGATCAGCATGAAATCACAGGGTTAGTATGTAGAAGTTTAGGTGTCCTCGGGTACTTTACCAGGTGTGAAGAAACAAGATAGACCACGAACTTTGAATGAGTAAAAATGCACATGGGTATACTATGTTTAAGAAATATTGAGGGCGTGTGGGTGGCTCAGTCAGTTAAGTGTCCACCTTTGGCCCAGGTCACGATCTCACAGTTCGTGAGTTTGAGCCCTCTGTCAGGCTCTGTGCTGACAGCTCAGAGCCTGGAGCCTGCTTCAGACTCTGTGTTTTCCTCTCTCTGCCCCTCCCCTGCTTGTTCTCATTCTCTCTCTGAAAAATAAACATTAAAAATTTTTTAAAAAAGAAAGAAATATCGAGGTATGCTGTGCTTCAAAGGTGAATTTGATTAGCAGCGTGACAAGAGAGTTGGCTGAAAAGTAACAACATCTACCTGTGTGGCCAGGAAGCAGAGTGAATGCCTGTTTAAATAGAAAACTCCTTGATGTTAAGATAAACCCAATTGCTGGAGGCACAGAAAAGGAAGGTGTTCTGCCAGACAAAGAACAAGATGCCAGGCACTCATGGTGACAGTGTGAAGTTGCTGGAGCCCTTCTTGACTTCACAGCGGGTGACTTGGGGTGTTTGAGCCAGGGTGGCTCAGTGGGTTAAATGTCTGACTCTTGATTTGGGCTTAGGTCATGATCTCATGGTTCATAGGATCAAGCCCCATATCAGGCTTGGAACTGACACCACATAGCCTTCTTGGGATTCTCTTTCCCCTCTCTCTCTCTGTACCTCCTCCTGCTCACACTATCTCAAAATAAATAAACATTAAAAAAAAAAAAAAGAAAAGGAGGCAGCTCTTGCTGACCTATCAGGGGCAAGGTGGGTGTTCTCTAATAAATCTGCTTTCAAGAGTCTGAGTCCATGCTTCAGAGTATCCCCACTGATACTCAAAAGTGGGACCTATGTAGAAGAATCTCAGAAGCAACAAATAGTGTCTATAAGATGAAAATGAGGCCAAACACATACTCAATAATCCATTTTGAATTATTCAATTTTCTGCTTCCAATTCTGGATATATTTTCCTCATTTTTGCCCATCTTTCTAACACAGGGACTGATCATATTCTAGGAGAAAATATTAACAGAAGAAAATTAAGTCATTTCAGTAGAAGTCTGTGATAGGCTGCACAATGGTTCCCAGAGATATCCCCACAAAATATCCAAATTCCCTGAACCAGTCAATGTTACTTTATACAGCAGAAGTGACTTTGAAGATGTGAGTAAATTAAGGATTTTCAGCTAAAAAAAATTGCTTTGGATTATCCAGGTCATAAATGAAACCACAAGTCTCCTTATAAGGAAGAGGGAGATTTGACACTGATGAAGAAGGAAATGTAACCACTGAAGCAAAATGCTATCCTGCTGGCTCTGTAGATGGGGGAAAGGGCCATGTACCAAGTAATGCCAGGAATGCAGCTCTAGAAGGTGGGAAAAGGCAAGGAAATGAATTCTCCCCTAATTCCAGAGGGAACACAACTAGTGACACATCGATTTTGACTCAGCAAAATGAATTTTGGACTTCTGATTTCCAAAACTTTAAAAGAATAAGTATGGAGAACAAACTGAGGGTTGCTGGAGGGGTTGTGGGATGGGTTATGAGCTAAATGGGTAAGCGGCATTAAAGAATCTACTCCTGAAATCATTGTTTCACTATATGCTAACTAATTTGGATGTAAATTTTAAAAAATGAAAAATAAAATTAAAAAAAAACTAAAAGAATAAATGTGTGCTCATTTAAATCACGAAGCCTATGGTAATTTAAGTAGCAACATGAGAAGAATACAAAGTCTAATCAGGAAAGTTAATCTGGTAGGAATCACAAAATTACATAAGATTCTCACAAAAGTAAACACAGAATGCTTTGGATGGTTCTCTGTGGGTCACCCAGATCACTCGCAACTTCCATTAGGCTTAGTTGACCGTTTTTAAAAAAAAAGTTAATGTTTATTCATTTTTGAGACAGAGAGAGATGGAGCGTGAGCAGGGGAGGGACAGAGAGAGGATCAGTTGACCTTTTATTCATGTCAGTAACATACTCTGTAATGGCCTATTCCACACATCTGCATTCTACATGTATTTTAAGAGTCAGTATCTCAGTCTCCTCCTCCACTAAGAGCATTGCAAGTCTTGGACTCTCCATCCTTGAGGGCAGATACTATGTTTTGCTTCAGACTGTTGCATATGGGGCTGTTTAATAAATATTTGCTGGAGCATCTGGGTGGCTGAGTCAGCTAAGCATCCAACTTCGGCTCAAGTCATGATCTTGCAGTTTGTGAGTTCGAGCCCTCTGTCGGGCTCTGTGTTATAAACTCAGAGCCTGGATCTGCTTCAGATTCCATGTCTCTCTTTCTCCCTACCCCTCTGCCACTTACTCTGATATTCTCTCTCAAAAATAAATTCTCTCTCAAAAATATATATATATATACACACACACACACACACACACATACATTTGTTGAGTCACTCAGTGATTGATTAACTGTTCTAAGCAAGCATTGAACCAAATCAACCATGACATTGGTAAAATAAATAAATTGGTCCTTTGTTTACAGTGAGGAATAAGGCCTTTCACCAGCTTAGGAGCAGACGATATAGAGCAATTAGTGCCAAAAAGGAAGCAGGCCCACAGAATCACATAGTCTTCAAATTCTGTGATGTAGAATTAGAACCTTTGTAAATAACACCTCTTGAATGATTTTGAAAAGATGCTAATTCCAAAGACTAGATGCTGGAACCAGAGAAAATAACAGTGGCCACTGTTGTTAGAGAGCCACTCAGTTATAGTTCTTCCAGCCAAACCAATCACGTTGAAAGAGTAAATTACACATGAACAGCAATCTAAGTCCATGCACACTTAAGGGGGAAAAGAAAGGTTTAACATGAAGAATATAACAACAATCTCAGTTCAAAAAGACAAATTCTCTTAGAATCCAGAGAAATTACTATGATGAAATGTGACAAGAAAACACACACAATAAGAACAATAAGTCATGTTTCTTACTTAATTTCAATCTCTCATGACTACATGACCATTGCCAGAAGACAAAAATGCAACCTTTGGTTTGATTACAAGCATATACTTTTCCATTGTTTGTTCAGTTTAGTATTTTTGAATAAGCCCAACTTAGGCAAGCTTTCTCTAACATGTAGATTACTTATAATTTTACACAATTATGCAAAACTGTAAGTAAAGGAACCCTTTCAATCTTTTTCAAGCTATTAAGCCTAAAGGAAATTTGTCAGCTTTGATGATTTGAGAACTGTTCTCACTGAGTAATCTGTGAAGCCTGAAGGTTCTACTTGAATCATCAAGGGAAATTTGTTTTGGAAAGGAACACACACATCTGGAGATGTGAGAAAAGGCAATGAATAGTCAGGCATTTTCATGTAAGGGCATCTTTTTCCACCAAGTATGGTCTCGCTGCTTTGAAGACTTTCTTTACCTGTTTGATGTCAACTCAAGTCTGAAGAAGAGAAGAGAAAAAACTCAAAACTTCATGAGATTTTTATTGTATTGCTCACTGGCCTCTCCTCATCTCACTTTAATGCTGCTTTCCTTGTACTGACTTCCAATCGGTTCTTCTCTAACTTCCTACCTCATCTGGTATGTTCAGTTTGTAGTTCCAGCTGACGGACAACTCAAGCTCACAATCACCCGTTTTGTCTCTCCTTCTTCTTCCCTTGTAATAGCATATGTTTTCTTCTAGTTCATACAACATTTCCTTTCCACAATTCATTTTAATCTTAACTGTAAATATTTCAGTGGGATCAAAATTTACAAAGTATTAATCAGATTGCCAAAAATGTAACTTTTAACTTAATTTCTGTGTTGAAACTCATCTATCTCTTTCATCTCACAGCTTTTTTTATTTGGTAATTATTTGGCCTTTTGGGATTTCCCTTCTACACTTAAGACTTTTCATCCTTCTCGCATTTTGAAGAGTGGAGCCATTCCTGATAAGGGAAAATTTTACAGCTTAAAGGTTGGACAATTGTTCCATGATCCTGGCCTCTCCCTTAGGTTCTTGCTGTGCTCACTATGGTGCCAGGTGGATCACCTCATCCATTTTACCCTGAATTGATATAAGTGAGATATGGCTGGTCCCACCTTGTCTTTGAGACAGGATATTGACAGTTGCTGAAGTCAATGGCCATTCCTTCCTTCCTGACTTATTAATTGCTTCAATTATAATCAACAACATATAGCCTCATATGAACTAATATATTCAATATGGACCTCATAAGTATGTACTCTCCACTAGCTGTGCCTGAGAGGTTAAAAATCCAACATGATGTTCCTGAATCTTCCCAAATGATTAGCATTTTCTACTCCTCACAATCCATCACATTTGCGTCTGGCCTCTTGAACATCACTTCCTGATTCTCATGGCACCACCTACCATTGCTAAGAAAGATTTTTCTTCCCCTGTATGAAACAAGCTCCATCCATTTATGATATACTCTTGCCCCTCCTATTTGTTGACAACTATGATCAAATTTCCAAGTATTAGTATATATATTTTTTGTACTTCATTTCTTTCTGCTCTAATTTTTATTAGTTATTTCTTCTGTTAACTTTGGGCTCAGTTTTTCCTTTTTTTTCTAGTTCCTTAAGGCATAGAGTTAGGTTGTTTGAGATTTATTTGATTTTATTTTTTATTTTAAGGAGAGACTGGCCATGAGTAGGGGAGAGGGGCAGAGGGAGAGAGAGAATCTTAAGCAGCCTCCACGCTTAGCACAGAGTTGACGTGGGGCTCAATCCCATAACCCTGGGATCATGACCTGAGCCAAAATCAAGAGTCAGACACTCAACCAACTGAGCCACCGAGGCACCCTGAGATCTTTCTTAACATAGACATTTACTGTTGCAAACTTCCCTCTTAAAACTGCTTTTGTTACATCCCATGTTTTGGTATGTTGCATTTCTACTTTTATTTATTTCAAGATACTTTTTATTTTACCTTTACTTTCTTCTTTGATTCAATGGCTGTTCAGGAGAGTGTTGTTTAATTTCCCTGTATTTGTGAGTTTTCCAGTTTTCTTCATTATTAATTTCTAGTTTCACATCATTGTGGTCAGAGAAGATACTTGGTATGGTTTCAGTCTTCTTGGATTTTCTAAGACCTGTTTTGTGGACTAACATGGTCTATCCTAGAAGATGTTCCATGTGCACTTGAGAAGAATGTGTATTCTGTTGTTGTCAGATAGAATGCTCTGTATATGTCTATTCACTCCATTTGTTCTATAATGTTGTTCAAAGCTGCTGGTTCCTTATTGATTCTCTGTCTGGATGATCTACCCATTATTGATAATGGGGTGAAATCCATTGGTGATTAAGTGTTTTAAGGGGATAAAAAAAAGAGGCAACTAAAGGCTGGTGGCTTGAGAGAGAGGACAACTGGCAAGAAGAGATGTGTCAACAGGATTTAGTCATGGACTATGCTGAGGGGCATGATAGGCAAAACACTGTTCTTTTGTTTCTACCATCTGCTCAATAAAACCTATGTAATTCACTAATGATTCTGAGGGGAGTAAATTCTAGCAGTGGAATGTCAAGAATTGCTGGATCTACCCAATTTCTGGGTGCCACTGGTTACTGGCCCAAGCCACAGTCGACCAATATCTCAGTTACAAATATTTTCTATCCTGAGAATCTATCAACATCATATTATACTTCTGTCATACCTTATTACATGTATACAAGGAATGGTATAAAAATGCTTTGCAAGATAACTTAGTTACATTAGTTTTTTAAAGGGATTTTTAAGCTATGAGTACTTTGCTGAAATAAAATATTATGAAGTTCACCCATACAAGAAAAGGAGCCATGCAAATGTAAAAATAAGTGTAATATCTGTGTACTATTTGATTACTTATAGCAGGGAAGGATCAGAGTGAAAAGGCAGTTTTATCCTTAAAACCAAAATGCTTTCATTTCTATTATAGAAGTTGAGGAAATTTAGTTACAGAAGACACCACACACCCAGTAAGAAGATCCAATGACCTAGACCTGACTTATCTTCTCTACCAGTCCTTTTAGAAGCCATTTGGTCTAAATCCCTATGGTCAATGGCAGAATTTCTCTGAATTCCTAGCAAATGCTTTGCCTAGCAGACAGAGTATTAAATACTACTTTTTGGTTGAACAAATCTTTAACCACCTAAGTGCACAATTTTCCAATTACCTTTTCAGAAATCATGTGCAGGAATAATCCAACTAGAAGGTGAAACCTTAGCTCTTTCACTGATGTGAAATTGATTGCTTCCTTTGTTCCCAGTGATATTTTTCTTAAAAGAAAAGAAAAAGGCAAATCATTTTTAAGTACTGAATTGACAGCCTTGAGACTACAGTGCCAATAGACATTTATTTGCTAAAAGATAATATAAAGTAGATGTAAAGATAAAGCAAATTTTCCTATGGTAGAAATTAAAATGCCTGAAACAAATTTGTACTGACAGCTGGGTGTTCGTAATTTCCAATGCTGGGTCAAACATCTTACCCAGAGAGGTATGAACACTGATATGGAGGGTTGCACCCCTTCTAAGATACCTCAGTAATTTGTTTTAGATTCCTACTTCTTCCTCAGTTCCAAGTACTGATTTACCAAAGTTGAAATAGAATAGACTGACATCTATTTGTTATGCTTCATATTGCTTTCACTTGAATATTGCCAATAATGAAGCATTAGATCTCTGGATAGGTGAACAGATCCTGATGTCAACAGAGGAATGAATGGACAGTCATTGATGGTACAGTTTAATAGCAATACAAATCTTTTTGCTTCGGGTTTTGTTTATATTGAAAAACACTTATAATACATGCTTGAAGTAAGTAGCATGTTTATCTTTTTTTTGTTTAGATACTGTCCAAGATAAATAGCTAACTATTCTAAATATAGAATCTGTTACGACAGGTCAAAATCAAACCAAACAATATAAACGTTATTAGGAATAGATACCAAGATTTATTCTTTTATTTTTTTAATATTTTTTTAACGTTTATTTATTTTTGAGACAGAGAGAGACAGAGTATGAACGGGGGAGGGGCAGAGAGAGGGAGACACAGAATCTGAAACAGGCTCCAGGCTCTGAGCCATCAGCCCAGAGCCCCACGCGGGGCTCGAACTCACAGACCACGAGATTGTGACCTGAGCTGAAGTCGGACGCTTAACCGACTGAGCCACCCAGGCGCCCCCCAAGATTTATTCTTTTAAATTTTTTTTTCAACGTTTTTTATTTATTTTTGGGACAGAGAGAGACAGAGCATGAACGGGGGAGGGGCAGAGAGAGAGGGAGACACAGAATCGGAAACAGGCTCCAGGCTCCGAGCCATCAGCCCAGAGCCTGATGCGGGGCTCGAACTCACAGACTGCGAGATCGTGACCTGGCTGAAGTCGGACGCTTAGCCGACTGCACCACCCAGGCGCCCCCCTCCAAGATTTATTCTTAAGTTATAAGACAAACTAGAGGCACAAATCAGAATCTAGATCATGTGAAGTTCATATAAAGAAGTTATATGATGGAAGTTATATGAAGTTATAAAGATGGAAACTTCTTATAGTTTAGTGGCTTTCAGAAGATGTAAAGTTTGTGGAAGAAGTTTGCTAGAATTATAACACCCAGAAGGGCACTCTCAGAAACAGACCATACTGTGTTGTCAGTCAGTCCCCAACAAAGATGACATATTCAGTTCTAGCTGCTGTGTGAAAGGGGATTCTTACACTCCATGGAATCCATCCAGAGAGAAGGATGGTAAGAAGATTTTTACTAAATAGAAGACTCAACTAGACCATGGTGTTGTCTACAAATGATAGTACCAACAGCCAACATTTACTAAATGCTAACCTGTGCCAGACACTGTATTAGACACTTGTATGCACCAAGTCATTTAATAATAATTTTAACAATCTACTATTACTACAAATAGTGGTAGTTATAACCCTAGAACTTGATACTAGTATTAATCTGCATTTTCCAGAAGAGAAAATTGAAGGAGAAATAAAGTAACTTTTGTAGTGTGCAAAAGACCACCATCAGGAAGACAGATTAAAGTTGTTTCACTTGGCTAAAAAGAGTACAGCAAAGACAGAGAGCTGCAGGGAGGCAGCACATAGCTATGTTAAAGGAAAAAAGCTTTAAGACCTGGATCTCTCTAAAGACTCAGGTGCTATCCCTGGGAGGTTGTTCAAGAGCAGTTAAATGGCCACTCAACAAGAATGTAATGGAGAAAACATCTGCTACAGACCCACCATTTCTCTATCTCTGCCCACACCCTAGTTTTTTATGAGTCTATGAAAATCATTAGTATTGAGGTCATTTGAATCAATTTATTGAACAAAATGTAATTTCTGACCTCAGGACAATAGATTTCCTGATACCCATTTCTAAGTTTGATGGAAAAAGAGAGAGAAGGAGATATGAACATCATATCCACTGGGTTATGTTGCAAGAATGTGAAAAGCCATGGCATACAATGGCAAAATAGACACCCAACTCTAACCTCTATCTTTATTCCTGGTCTTCTGTGAGAGTACACTCCTCCTTGAAGAGCACTTTGTACCCATAACTCCAAGCATTATGTAGTTCCTTGCCTGAACAAAAGAGAATGATCAATTTCTAGCATCGTGTCATTTTGAAAAGATAGTTAACAGGCTCTGGGCTTGGGACCAGTTTGTTTCCAGAGAACAATAAAATCTTTTGAGAGGGAAAAAAACCCTCAACAAATTTTCTACATTTAAACAGTTGGCATTTCTCTCTATATTTTAACTGCCCCAGTCCTGTTATGGAATGTGATTCATTTTATTAATAATACTTTTAGCACTCTAATCTCTAGCTACCAAAGATCAATGTATTTTAATGAGATGTTTCAATTTTATCAAACATAAATGCTTCCAGAAAAAAACTAAATTCTTCCTTTCTGGTCAATTACCTATAAGAAGTTAAATACAAGACCCTTTGTTTCCTGATAGACCAATAATGGGAGGGTAAGATTTTCAGGAAGCCTTTCAACTCTCAGTTTCAACTAAAGGAACTTTCTCAAGGTCCAAGAGGTCATCTTCTGAAAGGGAAGTTGCATTTTTCGTCCAGCTACAAGGGACAGAGCTAAGACCAATGTGCAGCAGTGCAGGCAAGGGAACAAGTGAAGCAGCTGACAGGGAGGGGAGTGGATTTAAGGTCAATAACGTGACAACACAGTGGTGTGACCTGACCATAGTGCAAGTAGGATGATGAAAAAGTGAAATCCCCTATCTGCATCCCTAGTTTTTCCTTCTCTTCTATCTTTTCTTCTCACTTTTAGAATTCTGCCTTCTTTCTCCTTTAGTTCCACAGCACAGAATATCAGAGTTAAGGTCAGCCATGAAGAAAACTAAAAATATTTTTTTTCTTGCTAGGGAATTATTTCTTGTTAAGAAATATATATAGTGTTAAATTAGGTAGTGATACTACAAAGATTAACAAATTTATTTCTACTCAGAGTATGTGTGACATAAAGGTGCAAATGGACAGTTATAAAAAAATGTTAAGAATAATGTCAGCAATAATTGAGAATTATGGAAGGAGTAAGAGTACCTCAAATCGTCAAGAGAAGGGACTCAGGAAAAGACCCTTAGAAGCCTTCACAAGCTCTGATTTTTATGTTTTAAAATTTATATTTATTTTCATTGTAAATTAAGTTCCAAGTCCATGGAAAACAAATTCAGGAGACACAAATGAGCAAAGAGAGAAGGTTAGATCTACCTCCTACTGTTTGACTGAGATCCTCCCAGTTTTCCCCACAGGATATAACCCAATTTTCTGCATCCTTCCAGAAATAGTCCATGCATTTAAAAATGTGTATTTTTTTTCATGTTATGAATGAAATCATAATGGATAGAACTGTCCAAAAACATATAGTTTCTAGCCACATGTGTAATTCTAAATTTTTTAGAAGCTGCATTAAAGAGAGAAGAAACAAGTGAGATTTATTTTAATGTTTTATTTAACCCTGCATACTGAAAACAATTTCAATGTGTATAAATTTTTTAAATTATTGAGATTTGTTTTTCATACCAAGTCTTTAAAACATAGTATGTATTTTATACTTTATAGTAAATCTCAGAGAGTGAATTCCATCTGAATTTTCATCTTAATTTCATAAAGTATGAATACAAAGCAACAGTTTAGGGTTTATTTTTTTAAAGTTTATTTATTTTGAGAGAGACAGAGATGGCACAAGTGAGGGGGGGCAAGGAGGGAGGGAGGGAGAGAGGGAAAGACAAAGAATTCCAAGCAGTCTCTGGGCTATCAGAACAGAGCCCAATGCAGGGCTTAGACCCATGAAACCCCGAAATCATGACCTGAGCCAAAACCAAATGTTAGATGACTGACTGAGCTACCCAGGTGCCCCTAAAATTAACAGTTTAAAAAGGAGATTCCCATATCCTAATTATGCCAAACATACTTAAATGTTTCTTTCAATAACTAAACCCAGTATCAGATGTAAATTTTAATTAAAATAAAAAAATTTATTTCTTCAGTCACACTATCCACATTTCAAGTGTTCTGTAGCCATATGTCGCCAAAGACAACTACCATGTTAAAAGCTCAGATCTACATGTTGTTCTTTATCTTTTTTAATAATGTATCTTAAAACTTTTTCTCATGTGAAAACATAGAGTAGACTCATTTTCATATAGGTTACATAAAATTTCCTCGTATGAATGTGCCATAATGTATTCAAGTAGACCCTACCGATGGACATTTAGGGTATTGTCCAATCCTTTGCTGAAATGCTACCATGCTACAGTGAATATTCTGTGTATATTGGCCATTTCACTTATTTGAGTAATTTTATCTTTAAAATAAATCCTTAGAAGAAAAACTGCTGGTTCAAAAGGCTTTTGCATTTTTTCTTCCTGAAATATATGTCTAAATTACCAAGCCAAAATGCCAAGATTTCCTATTTACTTACAATCTTCCATACCTTATCAAGCTTATTTTTGACTTTCATAAAAGTGAAAAAATGGTGCCATGGTATATTCTTAAGTGCACTTCTATTATGAGAGAAGGCAAGTATCCTTCACTAAGCTTAAAAATTATTAGTGAATATTCCATTTTCTATGAACTGTTTATTCATTGCCCTTATCATTCTGTCATGTTAATTCACAGAACTCAGAAAATTTTGAAGAATTAGCCATTGGTATGTCATATTAGTTACAAATACTTTGACATTTATATTTTATCTTTGTTTTGGAGCACATGGAGTGTGCCTGTTTCTGTATGTGTTGCCATACCGGCATTATTCTTTTCATGTAATCAGATATGTCAGGGTTTCATTTGTTGGTTGGTTTTGTTTCTTTATGGATTACTGGTTGGGTATTATGCTGGGAAAGGCCTCCTCAAATCTTAACATTTTTATAAAAGTTTTCTCCACCATTTTTACTTTTATTCTTTTTATAATTTTACTTTCATTCTTTTTATAATGTTATTGATTTGATAATTGAATAATTAATATGCCAAGACTTTATTTTGGTACAAGATGTAGAAAACCATTTTATTTTAATGGCAACTATTCTGTCACAATACTATTTATTACATAATCTATCTTTTGTTTATAGATTTCATTTGTAACCTTGATCATACACTAAATTCTTATAGGTAATAAAACCTTCCAATGGAATGGTCTATTCATATTCCTGGCATTAAGTCTTAAAGAAGGAGTGTGCTTGGTTGGCATAGGGAAGGTGAAGATGTTCCTCATAAAAGAGTAGAAATAGGCACAGGCACAGAATAAAGGAAGGTAGGTAAATAAATAAATAAGCAGAGAACTACAGTAAGTTCTATGTCACTAAGATGAAAGTTTGGGACAAGAATTAGAGAAAAATAAGTCTATCAAGATGGGCTGGCAGTGGCCTATGAGCCATATTACATGCTGCATTAAGTAAGCTATACTTTATTACGGAAGGGGTCAACTGAATGACTTTCAGCAGAACAGTATGGTTCAATTTATGTTTTAGAAAGATTGTTTTAATGACAGAGCAGAGATTGGGTTTGAACAACCAGCCCGATAGATTGGTAGCCAATTGAAAGGCTGCCACCACAGTCCACATGAGAGATGGAACTATATAATAGATGAACCATGTAATAGGGATGGAAAAGAAAGGGTGGACTAGAGAGAGATTTGGGAGGAAAACTGTGGCATGTTGTGATTGATAAAAAGGAAAATTGATTAAAGAACCAAACAGCAAGTATATTTTGGGTTTGGGTGCGGGTTTGAGATACCTGCTGAATGTATGTATCATGCAATTGAATATGTGAAAATGAAGCTTACAGTAGAGCTCTGTAGTAGAGATAATGATTGGGATGCAGCATATTAATGTTAATTGATACCATGAGGAAACAGGAGATTAACCACAGAGTAAACAAGGAGAAAAAGGGACACAACACTGAAGAACAAAGGATCATCAGAGAAAGAAGACACAACAACTATACAATAGTGGTATGAAATAAAAGAAAAAAAAATGAAGTAGACAGTGATGAGGAAAATCAGTGTAGCAGAGATGTTCAGTAATATAAACATCTAAAATATCTCCTCCATCTGACAACTAGAGCCCTTGAAGAGAACCTCTTAGAACACGTCTGGAAGTGGGATTAACAATGGATCCCAGTCATGTGAAAAGATGAGACCGGAAATGAATGTAATAGGAATGGAATGAGAGATTAGAGGATGTGCAAGGGTTGAGGAGGAAATCAATAGAGAGGTTGAAGAAATAGGATAACCTATCATGGCACAAAGGGCACAGATAGAAAGGTCACCCTTGAGCAGGAAAAAGAGCACCTTATCCTCTAAAACCACAGAGGAAGACTCATGCTTAAAAGGTTTGCAGAGATTGAAAATATTTTGAAATCACTGTTGAGAGTGTTCAGAGAAAGGAAAAACAAGGGTGAGGGATACCAAGGGTCCAGCTAATAACTTAATATAGAGGATGGTTCATTTATTTGAATAAAATAGTGAGAAACTAAGTGCCCAGGAAATATTAGATATCAGGAGAAGAAAAACAAGTAAAACTCTGATGTTGTTGATGGTCAAGTTGGAAAGGACTTGGCAGTACCCATGAATAACTAATTTCTTCCTAAGAGCTACCAGGGAGTGATTTTGACATTCAATGTAGGGGATGAACTTGGAAGGTAACAGAGGAAGCCTTTGTTGGGTTGAGAAATCTGGTATCATCTGCTCTCAGGCATTGCTGTGCAGATAATTTTCAATAGATCGAAAAGGAGACTGTGGAGTAGAAGGCACATCAGGAACAAAGCTTCAGAGGTGGACACGGTATATGTGTTAAGGAAGAAGTGGTAAAAAAAAAAAAAAAAAGCATTCATTGGAGGACTGAGAATTAGGAGAGAAGGTTGGGGAAGAGAGTAGCAGACTTATGGAATGCTCATGGAAGTATGACTGGGGTTGTGCATATGTATGTATAGGTATGTGTGTGCCATACAAAGTCATATATAAAAAATGTGTAACATATATACATAAATAAAAATGTATATTTATTAAATATATATTATACATAATATATGTTATGCATACAATATCATACTTAAAATCACTGGACCCCAAAATACAAAATCTAACAATCTCTTAGATTTGTATCTTGTGTAACATGTAAAATGTTAGCTTCACATTCTTAGTGAATGTGAATATATATATTTCATACATATCACATATATATGAAAATCAGTTCCAGGGTACCTCAAGGCCAGTGCCTCACATCCCAACTACAGTTTTAGAGACCAACGTCTTGCAGCTATTCCTAAGAACCCGTGTGTTTGGATCAGCCCCAAAATGGAGATGAAGGCAATTTAGAGGATTAGAGGAGATCTGGGCTTTGAACGTATTACTCACGTTTGTTTGCATTTTTGTTTCAGTGATGTTACACCCATGGTATCAGCACTTCATTTTGCCCCATCCCTTAGTATCCCAAGGATAAATGTAAAAACTGAAATGATCCCCAGACTCTGAGGGTGAGTGCTTCTTTCTAAGTCAGAGTTAGTTGCCAAAGTCTTTACTTGACTTTAGCAGTCCAGCAAATAAGAGGCTCTATATCTCAATAAGGATACAGGTGAGCTTGTTTAGCAGACCCTCCTCATGAAAATGTGTATTCCTGTTTCTCCAGAACAACTAAAAAAATTAAGACCTCTTCATGAACTCTGTATTTGTCAAGGAAGAATTTCTGTTAAAATAAACAGTGAAAGTGTCCTAACTTGAATTTCTCCCAAATAGACAAAGATTCACAAATTCAGATGAAAGTACCTTAATTAGACAATGAAGGAAATGCTGGTAGAGGAGTGGAGAATTGAGATAAAAAGAGAAATACACTAAAGGGAAGGGAAGCAGGATATAGTAAATTTTCAGGCCAACCACCACCACAGGAAGCTGGAGATTAAGCCAACAGGGTAACTCTAGGAGTTAGTGGAGCACACACACTTCAGAATTATTCCACCTAACATATGCAAACCTGGGGTTTCCCATGGTAAGGAAAAGTGTTCACATAAAGAAACCCTGGTGCTGGCAGTTGGAAGGTTACTGGCGCGCACTGAGGAGAGAGAGACAGTTAGGTGGGGAAATAATAGCATCTGCCTTCCAAAGATGAAATGCTTTTGTGAGACTATGGGTACCATAAATGATCAGAAATAGAATTATTGGAATTTTTTTTCCAAGTCTTCCTACAATTCAAATGAGTTTAGTTATTATTATTATTCTTTGCAACACTCCTTCCCTTTTTCGATCTTTTCTTTTTAAGGTTTGTTTATTTTTGAGAGAGAGAAAGAGAGAGTGCAAGTGGGGGAGGGACAAAGAGAGACGGGGACAGGGGATTGGAAGCAGGCTCCATGCTGACAGCATCAGCCCACTTGGGGGCTTGAACTCACAAACTGTGAGATCATGACCTGAGCTGAAGTCCGACACTTAACTGTCTGGGCCACCTCGGTGCCGCAACACTCCTTCCCTTTTTGTAAGCTGAGTATATACAGTTAGTTTAGATGTTAACTTAGTTTTACAATAGCACCAAGAATCTCATGATACAAATCATATGTTGTACTATAGTCAGTAAAGATCTATTTAATTTTCCAGGAAGAAGAATTAACTTCAACCACTTCTTTATCATGATGGAACTTCCCCTCTTTCTTTTTATTGTAGAGCATCATTTATTAACACCTACTATATGTAGGACAATCTGGCTTTCAGCATAGATACAAAAGAACCTGAAAATGTAATTGCTGGTTTGTGGAATTTCCATCAAAGAAGAAAATTCTTGACAAGCATGCAAGAGAAGATACAAAACATGCAAAAGATAAAACATAAATATATGTAAACAAATAAATTAATCAGAACATATATAAAGTGTCCTTCTTCTACTAAATCACATATTAAATGCTACGTGACTAAACCAAAGCCTTATACTCCCAGAATTTACGTTATGTATGCTTGGAAGAAATCCTAACAATGAAATGCTAAGAGAATCTGACAAGAGAACACACAGCAAATTCATACACAGGGTAGTATATTGTCAAGTGATTTCACAATAGGGAGCCATGAAAATGGGTTATCTAGAAAATGCTTCAGGGGCACCTGTGTAGCTCAGTCAGTTAAGCGGTGGAACTTGATTTTGGCTCAGGTTATGATCTCATGGTTCATGAGATCAAGCCCGAAGTTGGGCTCTGTGCTGACAGTGCTGGAGCCTGCTTAGGACTCTCTCTCCCTTTCTCTCTCTCTCTCCCTTCCCTTCTCTCTCTCCTCTCTGTCCTTCCCGTTTGCACATGTGCTCGCCCTCAAAATAAATAAATAAAATTCAAAAAAAATCCTTCCTGTAGTAAAACAGAGAAGATATTCCAGATCAGTGTTATCAAAAGAACAAAGAAACGTAATTGTGTGGATCTGTTTGTTTTCCTTGAATTCACTGGCATTTTTCTGAGTTAATCAAGCCCATGTTTTCTTGGTGACAAAGGCATATGTTCTGGCATTAGTTACAATTTCTCATCATTATTGATAAAATATAGTTTTGTACAGACATCAAAAATAAAATTGTCATGTCTAAACGTGGTAATTTGTCCTCAGAATACATTTAGCAAATGTGATACCAAATATGTCTCCTGGGAACCAGCACTCATATTTCTCTCAATGGAACGTAAGGATTATCTTTTGTTCCCAGGACAAAATAGCCAGAGCTACAAAAACAAAAAAGCACTCAAGAACATCTATGCTAGAGATCTGAATGTTTAGTGTGTACTAACTCATAATTATCAAACACCTCCTATGATGGTGCACTGTTGTAACATCCTCCTTGTCCAGAGAGGAGTCTAAGAAAGTAAAATGTAGAGAAATGTCAAGAATAAAATCTAGCCAGTGACCAAATAAAACCCTTCAGCCATGGGAAAGCTACTGGAATTATTAATAAGGAGAAAAGCTTAGGAACATTTAGAAATGCATTATTTATTAAGAAACTGTCAATGGGACTCATAAAAGGCAGGCTGTGAGTGAAAAATATGCTTGTTTGGGTTGAGTATATTACTGCAGACAGGCTGGAGATAAGCTGGAAACAAAGGGGAACATTAATCTACTCTCAGGAAAGCATTTGTTATGGCAGCAGCTATTGCAGTGGTTTTAAGCAAATGAATCACGATATGTGGTGAAAGCAAGTAGGAGTAATTAAAGAACAAAGGTTGTATGTTGTCTCAGCAATGGAGGTGAATTTAGTCATCTCATCTTGGGGCCAGTTAGAGGTGAGTCAGGACACCAGACTGTCTGACCTGCCTCTTGGGAAATGAGAAAATGGAAAAGAGACAATCAAATACATGAGGATTAGGCAACGAACACTTCACTGAGCAACTGAATGATGCGTCTTACCCACTAACAAGAAGCATGAGCAGTATCAGTGGAAAGCCCTTCTCCACTCACCACGGATGACTGTGAACCTGCTAGCCAGGACACATTGGGGTGAGGGTGGGGATGGGGGGGTGGATTTTATCTCCCGAGCTTCTAAATATTTGCTCATTTCAGGAATGAGCAGAAGAGTCAAGTCAATGCCACAGGGAATAATGCAACGAGCTCACACCTTAGAACAAGCAGATCTGGATTTGAACCAGCTTCTGTCACTTACTAGCTACATAATTTGGACTAGTGTTCTTGGAGTCTTTTTGTATACAATGGGAATACTAACCCCAATCTCACATATTTGTATGAAGGCTAAAAATTTAAAAGAGATATAATGAACACAACATGTCCAACAGAGCTGCTGGCACATAGCAGAGGTTTGGTAAATATTATTAGCCGCTTTCTTTTTCGGGGGCCTAGTATATAATGCCTTCTTAAACACAAGGAGAATAATTTGGTATGGATCTACTCACTTACATTTGGAATTATATCATTGATGTACTCCAAAGTTTCATTATTTCTCTATTTGGCTTAGCATATGCTGACAGAGGTAACTTAAAATCTCACAAAATAATTGTGTTGATTTCTATAATGTTTGTTTTATACATGTAATGGCACTTATGCTTGGTAAATGAAGTTATTGATTTTTCTGTCTTCGTTGTGGATTCTACCTTTTATCCTTATAAAATAATCTCTTTTCTTAAAATAATTCTTATATTGGGTTTTCTTGAATTCTAGAATTTTCTTGAAATTAGTATTGTCAGGAGCGCTTGGGTGGCTCAGTCAGTTAAGCAATCAACTTCGGCTCAGGTTATGATCTCATGGTTTGTGGGTTTGAGCCCTGCATTGGGTTCTGTGCTGTCAGCTCAGAGCCTTGAGCCTGCTTTGGATTCTCTACCTCTCTCTCTCTCTGCCCCTCCCCCACTTGTGTTCTGTCTCTCTCAAAAATAAACATACATTAAAAAAATTTTTTTAAAGAAATTAATATTGTCAACATTTTATTTCTGCTTGCATATTTCCAATTTCATTTCTAACTATTGTATGTCACTTTATTCTTTTTTTTAATTTAAAGAAAAAAAAATTTTTTACATTTATTTATTTTTGAGAAACAGAGTGAGCAGGGGAAGGGCAGAGAGAGAAGGAGACACAGAATCCGAAACAGGCTCCAGGCTCTGGGCAAGCGGTCAGCACAGAGCCTGATGTGGGGCTCGAACCCACAAACCGTGAGATCATGACCTCAGCCGAAGTCGGACGCTCAACCGACTGAGCCACCCAGGCGGCCCTTTCACTTTATTCTTAATGAATTTTTTATTTATTAAAAAAAAATTTAACATTTATTGCTTTTCGAGAGTGAGAGAGACAGAGCAAGAGTGGGGCAGGGGAAGAGAGAGTGGGAGACAGACAATCAGAAGCAGGCTCCAGGCTCTGAGCTATAAGCACAGAGCCTGATGCGGGGCTCAAACTCACAGACTGTGAGATTACGAACTGAGCTGAAGTTGGATGCTTAACCAAATGAGCCACCCAGGTGCCCCTTAATGGATTTTTTTTTTATAAGCAGAATAAAGTTAAAAAAACAAAACAAAAAAGCTTCTGACTTTTCATATTTTTATCTGCTTCAATTAAGTGGTAACTGATACATTTACATGTTCAATGTTAACAGTCATCTTAATTTTTATTTCCATTTTTAAAATATTTTAATGTTTTTGCTCTTTGTTTCATTTTATTTTTTTCACCATATAAATTATATTTCTGTTGTTTATTTCTTCTCTAGGAATTTATAACAAAATATTGTTTTAATTTTACTAAAGTTTATCTCTAGGTTTTCCCACAATATTCTTATGTTTTTTCTAATTATTAAAATTGAAAGTGCAGTGTTATCTTCAGATACCTTTCCTCTCACCCAATAGGAGTATTTGGGTCTTTTAACTACCCTTTCTCCAGTTCCTAGTCTCAGTATCTTTTTTTTTTTTTATAATTTATTTTTATTTTGTTTTTGTTACAAAAACATGAGTGCACACGAGCAGAGGGGAAGAGGGGCAAAGAGAGAGAGAAAGAGAATCCTAAGCAGGCTCCACACTAGGCACGAATATGGGTGGAGCCTGACCTGGGTTCAATCCCACGACCCTGGGGTCATGATCTGAGCAGAATTCAAGAGTTAGCCACTTAACCAACTGAGCCACCCAGGTGCCTCAAGGGTGTTTCTTACTCTTTATTCTCTTGCATCCCTCTATATGTGGTATTAAAGCCATGGATGTGATGGGGAAGAGACCTCACCCTCAGCTTCAGACTCATCTATCCAGCTGGCTACTGAAAACTTCAGAAGGATATTTGTTAAACATCTCAAACTTAATATGCTCAAATTTTATTTTCTGATTTTTTCCCCTAAAAATCTGCTTCAGCCAGAGTCATCTCTCTCTTGCTGATGGACATTCTGTCTTTCTTGTTACTCATGCCAGAAACCTCGGAATCCATCTTGACTCCTTACTCAATTACTTACCAAATCTTATTAGTTGTCCCTTAAATTTTTCTCTAATATCCTGTCCCTTCTCACCTGCACCTCTGACTCTTTTCTCCAACCATCACCTCTCACCCACCTGGATTGTTGCAATAGTCTCCTACCTAGTCTCCTCCTTCCCTACCTAGCCTCTCATAGCCTACTGTCCATACAAATAGCCAAAAGAAAACTGGTCATAAACTATCTTCTGTGATTTTCATACTCAGTTTTCCTCATCTGCCTGCATAAAGAAATAAAGGCACTCTAAAAAAGAAACCAAGGTTCCTGCATCTTTGTTTGGAAGAGTGTCAGCTAGGAGATTCTCCTCACTCCCTATATCACACTAAGAAGGCAACTAAAGACATCCTTCCTTCAAGCTAAACCATGAGATTTGGTTAGCAAGTGGGGTGGGTAATGATCCGAGAATGACCCAGAAATTACTTCCAAATTTGAGATGCCACTAAAAAACATCCTGAAGTATATGGTAATGGCTTAGAAGTTAGGCATCAACTGGTGAAGAGAGATGTAGAGTCGACTGGCCTGCTGGAGATTGTCACACATGGCAAAATATGTGCTAGAACCACCAGTTACTATAACTTAGAAAGCAGATCATGTGCTTACTGACCCTATAGGTCCAAGGGAAAGATTAGAAAACAGAACATTAGTAGCTATATATTCACTAATCCCATTTGACCTAGCTAAAAATACATAGGAACACTGCAATAACAAACTTACCTTGAATTAAGACTATATGACTAAGTACTTGACAGTGAAATGTGGGCAGAAGGGATGATGTTCACATTCAAATAGCCTGCAAGATCTCCAATATGCTCTCATTTACCCATCTGTAGAGTAGACAGCAGAAGGTTTTGAGGTGGCAGTCCACACATGAGAAAAAAATATGTGAGGGGCATCATTTCTTACTACCTGAGAATTTTTTTCCTTCTTCTAATGAACAATTCTTAGTCCTCAATATTTTTGCTGAAAACTCTACACTCATGTAAAGTTTCATTTTCTTCTAACATTTGGTATTGCTAAGATAAATGCTGATGTCCACATAATGTTTGACTATGATATTAAATTGTTCTTTTCAAACTGATAACTTGTGGGAGATTTTTCTCATGTTCTTTACTAACCACTGGTCTATTAAATCTATCTCTTTGGGACACACTGAGTCCTTCAATCTAGGAAAGGCTTTTCTTTACATCGTAGATTATTATTTCCTTCCCATTTGCTTTTTCTAGTCCTCCGGTTTCATTTTTGAGGAGAGCCATAAATCTGTTTGAATCATTACCACTTTAAAATATATTTTCTCTGTTTTCATGTAGTAGTTATATCCCTTTACATTGAGGTGTGTCTCAATTAATTTTTTAAAAAAAGTTTATTTATTTTTGTAAGTGAGAGCACAAGTGGGAGAGGAGCATAGAGAGATGGAGACAGAGGATCCCAAGCAGACTCCACACTGACAGCAGAGAGCCCAGTATGGGTCTCAAACCCACAAACTGCAAGATAATGACCCGAGCGGATGTTGGACACTTAACTGACTGAGACACTGAGGCACCCTGATGTGTCTCAATTTTATACCCCATCCTACCGATTGAACTTTCTGCAGCCTGAATTCTGACTATGTGCATTTCCAAACATTACTCTTACCGTTTTCAATAGCACAATCACTCCTTTTCTTAGGCACTTCTATGTCCACGGATACACCTTTTAGCATCCTCTTCCATTTTAGTTTTTTCTTTCCTTGTGAATTTGTTAGACTCTTGCATAGACACAGACCATCAAAAACTCCTTTTGAATATAGCAATTAGTTTTCTCAAGTTTCAGCAGAACATTTCCAGGTGTTTTTTCTCACAAAGCTTCATTATATTTATTTCCTTTCCCACGTTCTACTGCATAATCTTTATGTTTGCATATCACTCACTCACTCATAAGGAAAATCTACTTAACTCTCAGTACGTGTCAACAGAAAGAGTGTTTATATATAGATATTCCTTGCCTTTCTTCACCGTTTACTTAGGTGATGGAAGAGCCCCCTTCCAGATGCACAGTTACAGGGTGGCTGTAAATCCCCAAATCCCATGATCTTGTACCCATTTGTCTAGTGAGCTTTACTGGTTTGAGGTAATATTTTTTCCCTCTCCATTGCTTATCTGATTCTCTAAATGGTTAAAATACTTGAAAAACTTTATTTCCAACTATAGAATTTTACCAGAACTCATGCTGTATCATATTTTGTTCATTTGTTGATTTGTCTCCCCCTCTCTCTGCCTCTCCCATGCTCATGCTCTGTCTCTGTTTCTCAATAAATGTTAAAAAAAATTTTTTTAAAGATCACTACTTTTATCATTTCCCTTTTATAGAAGAAGATCCTAATCCTATCCGTCAGCCAAGCTTGAAATCTTAGAAGCACTTTCCTGTTCTTCCTCTTCCTGAGTACATTTCCAATAAGAGTTCCTTTCAAAACACTGTATCACTTCCTCCAGAATTTTTCTGAAATGCTTAATCTACAGCAATCATACTCTTCATCATATTCATCATTATCATATAATATAGACTGAAACTTCTATAGGTCAGAAACTGTCCTAAGAGCTTTATATTTAATCTTCATGACAATCCTATGTGGTGGTTACTATTTTTATTTCCAACTTACAGACGAGGAAACCTATATCCTAAGGAACTTAGTTTCCCGAAGTTAATATAACTAGTTAAGTGTTAGGAAATGTTCCTTCTGGAGGGTAGTAGATTATAGAAATAGGCTTTCAGGTCAGATGAATATACCTCTACCTTGGTTCTTTTATTTAGTTTCTGTGTAGCTATGAACTTTGGTCTCTACATCTATAAAACATGAATAATAGAGTTGTAGTGAGAATTAAGCACAAAGTATCTCTAAAACAATGAAAATACGGTTGATCCTTTAACATAAGCATTAAGGGCACTGACTCCCTGCATGGCCAAAAATCTGTGGACAACTTCTGACTTCCCAAAAACTACTCCTGACCAGAAGTCTTACCAATAACATAAACGTTTCAGTAACATCTATTTTGTATGTTAGATGTACTATATATCATATTCTTATAGCAAAGTAAGCCAAAGAAAAGAAAATGTTAAGAAAAACAAAAGAGAAAGTACATTTACAGTACTGTACTGTATTTATATTTAAAAAATTCTACATATAAGTGGACCCACAGAGTTCGGACTTGTGTTGTTCAAGGATCAACTATAATTTTAAATATTAATTCTCTTTTCTCTAGTAGAAAAACAAAATGACCTGTTGAGCTTCTGTTGGTCAACTAATTTGGAATAAGAGAGTTTCATCTAAGAGGCCAATATACATGAATATACCTTTTGGTCTCCTATTTTAATATGCAGCTTTAAATCTTGACATTTAAAAATGTTAAATTAGTGGCTGATCAATTCCAAATAAATTACCATCTTTAGAGGTGATGCTAATCAATGGAGGACATGGCAGGGTTGGTTGGACAAAGGCTCATTTGACATTGAAGAAGATGTGATAATAATGGCTTGGTATTTGTGATTTTAACTCACTTATCATGTCATTACCACAGCAAACTTAATAGCTCTAATTAAACCCTTTGATGCTATGACTTCCACCAAGCTGATGATGGTAATCATGCTATTATATAGATTATGCTAATAATAGGACTGGCTTTCTTAGAAATAAGGGAGTAATAACTATAATAATTTAATTGTGTCCATATTCTCTATGTATCAGCAGAGAAGCACAATAGTAGACATGTGTTGTGTAACAGGGTAGCCTAGGCACACTAGTTGTAGAAGGTGACTTGAACATAAGGTAAATGGCTGAGAACAGGGGAAAAAGAAAGAGAGAGGGAGAGGGAGAGGGAGAAGGAGACGAAAAGAGAGAGGGGAAGAGGGGGAGAGGAAGAGCGAGGGAGGGAGGGGGGGAGTTGTCACACAATAGTACCTCAGGAACATCAGATAAATTCACCTATACCCAGAAAAAGTATTTGCATGATAGAATCATGGCACCAGAAAAGGAGTGTAGAAGTGAGAACCTTATGATCTACTACCCCAAAATAGGACAGTGGATACAGTGGATAGCAAAGATTCTAAGAAACAAAGGGCAGAGTCCAGACAAAGAATTTGAGAGATTAATGGACAGGAGAGAGAGGAAAGGAGGGACAGAGAAACAGACAGACAAAGATAGAATCTAACAACCAGATATTATTCTACATCAGTTGAGGAAGCAATTGAATGTTAAGTTTAGCAATGGTCTGAATTTGAGGAGGAATGAGAGAAGTCTGAGATGAGTCTCCCAGTAGCCATGAAATTCTCTCCCAAACCTTGCCTTTACAATATAGCTATCAAGGACTGACAGAAGACATTCTAGTAGACTAAGAACACCAACCTAACATGATAAATGTCACTCGGTTTCTCGAGTACTTTCCTGGCTCAAAGTTAAGAAGTTCCTGTAACGTTCCACGTAGGCATCTAATGTTTCTCAGATAAAGCGATTACAGTATTTATATGTTTAATTAATCTGCAGCTAAATAATTACAATCCTATTCTTCCCAGTGAGGAGGAATAACTAGCATCAAAACAGTAAAAAGTTTTTCTTTTCAAACACTAGACAAAAAAGGGACCAATGAGGTTACTGATTCTAATTCTACATCATTTTAAATCTAAAAAAACTCTAATAAGATACCGGACTTTCCTGCGGTGGTAGTATTAGCCAGTGCAAGAGTTAGGCCTAGTTTCTAATTCCTTACCCATTGTTCTTTCTCTACTAGTAATACTATCCTTATGTTACCCTGTGTAATTTCTGCAACCTTTTTCACATTTTTACCTTATTTAATTCTAAAAATATCCCTGAAAATTAGCTAAGGAGAAAACTGGGACTTGAACTCAAAGATTTTAAATATACCCAAGTAACTTGTCTCTTCAACTTTATCTTTACTCTTTAATTGCCACTGGATACCCAGGCTCATGTATCTACCTCCCCTTATGACTTACCTAATTGAGTATCTAATTTGGTCTCAAACTTAATATGATAAAATAGGAATCTTGATTTCTTGACCCAACCTCTGCTCTTATCTGTTGGTCCCCTGGCCTTTCTTATTAGATGGCACTGCTAAATTCTAGGCATGGTGCTTGAGTCCTCTCTTTCCCTTCTTCCTAATGTCATGACCATTCAGCACATTCTATTGACTACCTCCAATACATATCCCAATGTGTCCACTTCTTTCCAACTCTACTTCTATCATACTATTCCAAGCCACCGTTGTCTCTTGCCCAGATTATCACTACAGTGTGTATCTGGTCTCACTGTTTTTATTATTGCCCATCTGCAATTCTCTCTCCACAGAACTGAGAAGAAATTTTCTCAGAAATCCAGTGAATAGAATTTCATAGTTCCTAGGCAATGGACACTCTGAAAATATTTGCATATTTGTTCCTATGTTCGTCTCCCCAACTGGATAGCAAGAATAATATGAAGTACATATTAAGGTAATTAATTAAATTGTAATAAATATGTCTGTACCTACCACCAAGGAAATCTTGAAGCTCCTAATGTTGCTGGCCACTTCGTCTTTGAAACTACTATCCTTCCCATTCCCCTCAAAAAAGGAGGCATGATGCTGAACTTTGTGTGTACCATTCTTATGCCCTTCTTTATAGTTTAGATTATTACAATCCAAAATACATTTGTAGTTTTCTTGTATTTAAATAATTGGAATCATACTAGTTATATTCTTGTGTGACTTGCTTTTCCTTTTAACTTAACATTTACTCAACAATGCAGTCTGTGAAGTTTACACATATAGCATTCCTTTCTATGCCTGTATTGTCCATTCTATCACTTTATCAATGTTTATTAATTTTAAAATTTTTGGGGGTTGTTTTATATACTAAATACTACATAGCGTTTTATATAAAAACATTCTTACATGCCTCCTGGTGCACATGTCCAAGATTTTCTTCGGAGTATATATCAAAGGGTAGAGTTGCTGGGTTGTAGGATTTAGGTATCTTCAAATTTACCAAGTAGCAACAAATTGTTTTGTAGAGTGGTTATATAAATACACTGTTCTATTCACACTAGCAGTCTATAAGATTCCCCATAGTCTCACATCCTTGCCAAATCTCGACACTGTCAGAAATTTTAACCTCTCACCAAAATGATTAATGTGAAATGAAAGCTTTTATGATTTTAGTTTGAATTTTCCTGATTTACAGTGAGCTTGAAAATCATTTCATATTTATTGGCCATTAATTTTTCTTTTTCTATGAAATGTCATTTTAGACCTTTGAATTATTTTTTTACTTAGTTGATTCATAAGAGTTTTTTTACATAGTCTTGCTGAAAATCTTTTGTTGATTTTATATGTGGCAAATATCTTCTTCAAATGGGATAGAGCTTGTATTTTCACTTAAAACATGTATCCTCATAAATTGAAATGTTAAACTATGATTAAAATTATTTCAAAACAAGTCTATGTAGTTTCTGCTTTCAAAAAAAAAGTTCTTTCCCCAAAAGGGGAGCTTTAATGTTTTAAAATTTTGCATTTTACATTAAGCTTCCATCTTCTTGGATTAGATTGTTCTATACTGTGAAAGGTAAGCACCCACATTTATATTTTCCCTAACTGAAAAACCAATTGCCTCAGCACCATTTATTAAATGGGCCACCCTTTTCCCTGACTGATGTGTTTTCCACCGTGGTCATATAGCACAATTCTGTCTATGCCAGAGTCTGTTTTTGAGGTCTGTTTTATGTTCCACTGGTTATCTGTCTATCCCTGAGTGAATCTCATCCTCTTTTAGTTACTATGACAGAATAGAGAGGCAGTGCAGTGTCATGCTTAGGAGTGTGGACTCTGACACCAGTTACCTTGATTTCTAGTTCAGTTCTATCAGTGTTACTTGTGTGACCCGGGGTAGGTTCTCTATCCTTACTATTCCCTGCTTATAAAAATGTAGATAATCACTCTATTCTAAAGGTTAGTTGTGAAGACTAAATCAGTCAATATATATATTTTTTAAACTTATAAAAATGCTGATGTATAGTAATGCTTCATATACATTAGCATTTCTTTAAAAATTAATTTTTCATGACATGCATTTCTTTCAGACTGTCAAGAAAGCTGGGCCAAAAAAGCAAAGTCTGTTATTAGAAAGGCAAATAAAAACCATTTTCCGTCCTCTCCCCATTTTAAAAATGTAATTAATATCATTACTTCTCAGGTCATACCTGCTGTCCTCAAACCTGCTGTCATTTCTCCGTGAGGAATTGTCCTTGACAAGTATTTTGGCCCCTTGCCCTGGCCTGCTACCAGCCTTCTGCTTATTTCCTCGGACCTGCCGTGTGATGTATTGTTTCCAGCCTCAGCATTGTTTAATGTTCATATACCAAACACTAATTGAAGTTTCCAGGAGCTTATTCCTCCAAGCCAACTTTGTGCTAGTGCTGGGTCCAATCTGTCCAAGGCCCCTTGGGAAATCATCCATCCAAATACAGGGATGCACGGACTTGGTTGTCTGGCTACAAACCAGAGGTCTCTCCATGGTCCACTTGGCCTTTGAGTCCTTGGCCTTGAAAGTCTACATTTTAGGAGAAGGTCTGTTTGTTAATGGAGAGATGGAAGTATCTCTGAAAGTCCTCTGAAAGGCTGTCTGAATAAAGAATAGGCACAGATGTGCACAAACAGTGACTAGAGTCTCCAGGTTGCAATATGCTCCATGTGATCTGCCTGAGACAGGGTAAAAAGTATGTGTTGGATGAAGGGATGGTGATGATATATTTTATCTTTGTAAATTCCCTTCTCCAAAAGGTTTTCTCACACAATCTTCATCTTATCGTCTTGCAAAAAACAAAGTTTGTCACTCACTCATTATCAGCCTCGTTTTTACCATTTAAAAACTAAAGAAATGGCAAACACGGGATTTTATCAAAGTTAAACAATGACATGTCTCTTCTCTCATCTTCTCATTTAGCACTTTTTGAATGTCTGGCAGGAACTTTAGCTACTAGACAAGAAAAGATGATTAAAACAAGGTTCTTGACCCCACTTTCTATCTTGTCCAGTCCCCTTCAGCTTCATGTTGCAGAGGTAAAAGTGTAAGTACATTTGTATGAAATATATGTGCAAATGCTACCACAGATATATGCAGAAAGCACTAACAGGACCAGGATTACAGAAGTCTAAATTCTACTTAGAATGACCAAGGTCTTAAAGAACCAACAGAAGCTTACAAGGTAAAAAATGAAAGACATGAAATAATAAAGCATTAAAGGAGAAATAAAGCATTAAAAGAATGACCAAGGTCTTAAAGAACCAATAGAAGCTTCCAAGGTAAAAAAGCAAAGACATGAAAGAATAAAGCATTAAAGGAGAAATTAAAGAATAAAGCATTCCATTTCAGGAATGGAAGAGAGTTCAATTGGGATTTAAAAATGAGGCGGATACAGCACAAAAGGAGGTGAAAAATTGAGGTTAGGAAAATAGAGAATTTATTTCTGAAGAGTGAGGCTATAAACATGTCTACATATTACGTGAGCACCAGTTTTCAATTATTTTGGGTATATACCTAGAAGAGGACTCGCTAGATCACATGGTAATTCTATGTTTAAATTTTTGGTGAATTTCCAAACTGTTTTCCACAGCAGCTGACACATTTTACATTCATACTAGCAAGGGATATGGGTCCAGTTTGTCCTCATCCTTGCCAACATTTGTTATTTTCCAAATTTTTGGTTGCCAACAATTCTTATATTCCAGCTTTTTTATTAGAACATTCTAGTGGATGTGAAATGATAGTTCACTGTGGTTTTGATTTGTATTCTTCTACTGACAAAGAACATTGAACATCTTTCAGTACACTTGGTCATTTGTAGATCTTCTTTGGAAAAATGCCTATTCAAGTCTTTTGTCACTTTTGACTGAGGGTCTGTTTTGGTTGTGAGTTTTAAGAGTTCTTTATAGGTCTTAGATAGTAGACCCTTGTCAGAGAGATGATTTGCAAATATTTTCCCCTATTCTTTAGATTATCTTTTCACTTTCTTGATAATGTCCTTTGATATAAAAGTTTTGAATTTCTATCAATTTTGATGTATTTTTCCTTTTATTGCTCATGCTTAGAGTATATATAAGAATATAATGCCAAATTTATGGTTATAAAGATTTACCTCTATGTTTTCTTCTAAGAGTCTTATGGCTTAGAACTTATATTTACATTGTTGATCCATTTTGAGTTAATTTTGCATATGGTGTGATGTAGGAATCCAACTTCATTCTTTCACAAATGAATAGTCTTGGAACTCATCAAAAATCAGTTAGCTATAAATGTATGCGTATTTGTATGTACAGACGTACATATCTCAGTTCTGTTTCATTGATCTATAAGTCTACCCTAATGCCAGTACCATACTATTTTCATTACTGTAGTTTTGTACTAAGTTTTGATATTGGGAAAAATTAGTCTTTTAATTTTGTTATTCTCTTACAAAGTTGTTTTCGTTATTTCGAGACTGAATTACAGTTCGCCAGAGAAATGAAACTAATAGGTGATAGACAGATTATGATAGATGGATAGAAGAAGAGGTTTATTTATAGGAATTGGCTCACTTGAGAAGTCCTTAACCTGCTGCTGCAAGCTGGGAGACAGGAAAACCAGTGGCATAATTCAGTCCAAATCTGAAGACCTGAGAACCAGCAAAGCTGATGGTATAATTTCCAGTGTGAAGTCAAAGACCTGAGAACCAGGAGCTCAGGAAGAGAGAGCACAAGAATTTGCCTTCCTTACCTTTTTTCTTCAACTTAGGTTCTCATATCATGAGGCCCACCCACACTGATAAGGACAGATCTCCTTTACTCAGTCTACAGATTCAAATGCTGAATCTCTTCCAGAAATGCTCTGAGAAACATACCCAGAAAGGATGTTTTAGCAGCTACCTGGGCATCCTTTGGCCCAGTCATGTTGACATATAAAATAAATTATCACAGGGCTCCTGGCAGTTACACATGAATTTGAGAATCAGCTTTTTCATTTCTGCAAAAAAGACTATGGGAATTTTGATAGGGATTGCATTGAATAGATGGATCATTTTGACAGTATTGTCATCTTAACAATATTAAGTCTTTTAATCCATAAATAATGGATGTCTTTTCATTGGTTTAGGTCTTTAATTTCTTTTCATCAAGTTGTTATAGTATTCAGTTTACAAGTCTTTAGTGTCTTTGTTTAAATTTATTCCTAGGTATTTTCCTTTTGGATACTAATTTCAATGGAATTGTCCAAACAAATAACAGTCAGGCATAAGGAAGACACCACATATATAAGATCTATCAAAACCAACAGAAATTAGAATAAGATCTATAGGGCTATACCTGGAAATGGGAATTTTCAGATGTAGATTTTACAGCAGTATGTATACTATGTTTTAAGAAGGTAAAAGTTTACAAATTTCAGCTTGTCCATGAAATTTTATGTAACTTATCTGAAAACAACAAAGTAGAGTTTCCAATCAGAAGAAAATCTATGACCATGTGTTCAGCTGACTCTGCTTTCATTATAACAAGAACAACTATTATTTTTGGAGTACTTATTACTGCCAGGTTCTATTTAAAATGAATTATAGGGGCATCTGGGTGGCGCAGTCGGTTAAGCGTCCGACTTCAGCCAGGTCACGATCTCGCGGTCTGTGAGTTCGAGCCCCGCGTCAGGCTCTGGGCTGATGGCTCTGGGCTGATGGCTCGGAGCCTGGAGCCTGTTTCCGATTCTGTGTGTCTCCCTCTCTCTCTGCCCCTCCCCCGTTCATGCTCTGTCTCTCTCTGTCCCAAAAATAAATAAAAAACGTTGAAAAAAAAATTTAAAAAAAAATAAAATAAAAAAAAAATAAAATGAATTATATATTTTAACATGTATAATCTTTACAGCAATGAGATAAATACTATTACCTCATTTTTCAGATGAGAATACAGAGGCAAAAAGACCATAAAGCACTTGCCCAGTATCACAAAGCTGGTAAGAACTAAAGTCAGGTTTTAGGCCCTAGTCTCCAAATCTTAGGATATTAAAAGACTAAATACTCTTTTAACACAAGTACATCAGTTCCTTATAGTAATACAAGTAACTTTTAAGAATATGAGATTTTTTTTAAGAAAGTATTTCATTTCACAAATATATACCACACAAACTATCAGATTCTCAAAAGTTTTATTCTAGAAAAAAATTGAAAATGTACATTATAAGCTGAAGCTGGGCCAATAACTTTAAAAGAAAAGGAAGCAGAGAAATAGAAAAGTCACACATGACCTGGGTCTTCATGGATGGAAATGATTTGTACATTTGGAGAAAGAAAAACAGAAGGGTCTCACAGATAGAAGGAATAACACCTGATGTGTTCAGGGACTATGTCTCTTTCCTTGTGCCTGGAACATTGAACATATAGACTCCCTTGAAGGGAGTTTCATTGAGAATGGAGGAAAAAGAGTTAAAAAAGCAAACAGGGGCGCCTGGGTGGCTCAGTCAGTTAAGCTTCCAACTCTGGCTCAGGTCATGATCTCACAGTTCGTGAGGTTGAGCCCCGCGTAGGGCTCTGTGCTGACAGCTAAGAGCCTGGAGCCTGCTTCGGATTCTGTGACTCCCTCTCTCTCTGCCCCTCCCCCCACTCATGCTCGCTCTCTGTCTCTTCCAAAAATAAATAAACATAAAAAAAATTTAAAAAGCAAAGATTCAGTTCTGAAGTGATAAACTGAGGTTGTGAAAGGTTTCAACTAATTTTCATGTGGCTTTCATATCAATCTTTTAGCAAAGTAAAATTACCAGGGGCTTTGAACAGGGCAGTGATGTGATCAGAGCTATATCTTGGAAGATGACAGCAATTCTCAGTATAGACTGAGCCAGCAGACCAGCTTGGAAGCAACCGCCACAGTTAGGGAAAGAGAACCTTACAAACTCTCATAGGGCAATGGCTAAGAAAAAGAGAATCCATTTTAAAATGCAGTACTTAGACAAAGCTTAAGCAAAAAGAGGAATGGAAACAATCTACTAAATCAGAATTTTAAAATGTAGGAAAATGAGACCCTTTGCTATGTGGCTAGAATTATCTATGCAATTGCTTCAAACATCTTTTTTAATAAGAATGACTGTAAATTTAATTTCAGTATATTTACATCAAGAAAATTTTTGCATTCTCTTGACTTCTTTGTTTAAACTGTTTTGATTACATATCTTGACTCATCACATGTCGACTTTAATAGAAAAAAATAACTTAAAATTTTTTTTCATCCCACCTTTGCTATAATCAAAATGTTTGAATCCAAGAAGGTCTTTGGAGCTCAGTTTTTCTTAAAATTAAGGAGACTTGGAGCACCTGGGTGGCTCAGTCAGTTAAGCATCTGACTTTGGCTCAGGTCATGATATCATGGTTCATGAGCTCGAACCCCACATCTGGCTCTCTGCTGTCAGCACAGAGCCCACTTGAGATCATTTGTCAACCCCTCTCTCTGTCCCTCCCCTGCTTACACTCTCTCTCCCTCAAAAATAAAATAAACATTTAAAAAATGTAAAAAAAAAATTAATGAAGGGAAACTGAACTAACCATCTCTCTAAAATCAATTGCCTCTGTACAGATTGTCACATGAATGATATGGTTATTTACATCCCACAGAGAAAAAGTCATTCAAACCTACATTCTAAATAAGGCTCAAGCACCTATAACACCTGTATTAAAGTGATTTTTAAGAACATCAGCAATCCCATGATCCCACTCTCTGTCTGCATGAAAGGGTTCCTCATCTTTCTTTGCTCTTTGCTGTGCTCTTTCAATCTTCAGAAAGAAGGAAGCTAAGATTTCTGGACTTAACAAAAAACCCATTCCCAAAAGAGCAGCTCTGTCTTCCCCTGAGATGACTGGCTGAGGAGCTGGGCAGAGGAAACCTCAGACTAGAGCATTAGCCAATGGTGCATGTGACCGGATGTAGGGGAGGAGCAATGGCAGATTTGTTTCCAGGGCTGTAAACACGCTGCCTCTCAGCGCCTTAGAGATTGTTCCTGTAGAGGAAGTGGCATTCAATAGTATTTGCTGACTACTCCTGACAGCCTCAGCTGGCATCACACAAACCAGAGAGGAGGAGGCTGCTAGCAATTGTTTAATTATGTGACCTTGTTGCTCTTCAGGTCTCCTCAATCCTTGAGATTGGCTAGAAACCCTAATATACCCTGTGTGAACAAAGAGCTTTCCTGAAGACTTCTGCTAGTTCTGTGAAGACTTCTCAAATTCTCAGGCTCTCTTCTGCCTTCAAGTGTTTCTTTCCAAGCTGTTTTCCTGTGTCTCCACAACACTAAGCCTGGTTGTGTCACACACACACAACCAAAATCAACAAACATTCTTAATAAAAATGATTAAGAATGCAAGGGTTATTACTGAATAAATGGAGAAAGCTGATACCAGCGGGTGGGCATTGACTAATCCATCTGCACAATCACCTTCAACTTGCATAGAAAAAGGTCTTGTTCTTTTTCCTTAAAAGTTTGTGAGACAAACCTCAGGGAGTGCTCCCCTTCCACAGGAATTCTGGTTCACTTTATTGGGATGGGACTCAGGAATGTGAATTTTCAGCAGTTATACAGGAACTGATACAAGAGACCACTGGGCCACACGTAAACTGTGCATTCGGGTCTCATTTTCCCCCTGAGAAGCTTATCAATGAATTTAAGGGCAGATGTTCAACCTACTGAATCTCTAGATTTTGAGTTCAAACCCCATGTTGAGTGTAGACATTACTTACAAATAAAAATCTTTAAAAAATTAAAATACACAAAAGAGTAAAATTTAAGTCTTCCTTCTAGTCCACTCTCAGAAGTAACCACTATTAGTTTTATTAGAGATTTATGTCATATTTAATACTCTCATATAAAATCTGCTTTTATATTTATTTTGTATCTATTTCTGAAAGTTTTAAGGTTTCTTCTTTTCCTTGAGAAGTTAAATTTCACAGACTGTGCCTAGGTATGATGTTTATTAGAGAGTTTTGTTTTGTAATGTGTTGGTTGTTTTTAAGTTCTTATGATGGGGCTCCTGGGTGGCTCAGTTGGTTGAGCATCCGTCTTCAGCTCATGTCATGGTTTGTGGGTTCAAACCCTGTATTGGGCGCACTGCTATCAGTGTGGAGTCCACTTGGGATCCTCTGTTCTCATCTCTCTCTGCTCCCCCCACAAAGATAAAAAAAATAAATTTGTTCTTCTGATGATTTCATTCAAAACTGTGAATAATTTTGAAAAAATATAGCATATTAACAATGTGTTGTTTTTTCTTACAGTATTATTTTTGTTCTTCTATTGCTCAATGTTGTAACTTTATACTCCCAGTTGTAAACTACAACTCCCAGGCTTTGTCATATAAATTTCAGAGTGTATTTATGAAATCCTTGAAAGATGGTAAGCACATATACATCCTTCCGTTTTTCTGCTCTCTTTTCCACTTCCTGGTTTAAACAATTCTCCACTTCTCCACTTCCTGGTTTAAATGATTAAACATTTACAGCTTGTAGCCTAATCAAAAATCATCTTCTATGTTTTCCATAAAAGTTGATTCTAAAATTTTCTCACCCAATGAAAGTATTAATAATATTAGTATTATGTAAATATTACTCTCTAGAGAAGCAAGTAGTGAAACAAGATCCACAAGGAAGGAAAATTAATCTTGTGTCCTTACCTCAGTGTTGCTTGAGAGAGAATGCCTCAGGCACCCAGGCCAAGGAGTTTTCTATGGTTTCTTTACTTTTTTTTTTTTATTTTCTTTTTAATGTTCTATTTATTCTTGAGAGAAAGAGAGAGCGTGAGTGAGGAGGGGCACAGCGAGAGAGGGACACAGAATCCAAAGCAGACTCCAGGCTCTGAGTTGCCAGCACAGAGCCCGACGTGGGGCTTGAACTCACAAGCCATGAGATCATGACCTGAGCTGAAGTCAGACCCTCAACCAACTGAGCCACCCAGGCACCCGTTTACTTTTTTACTTTGATTGCTGCAACTCATTGTTATTGTTGTACCTTAAGAGTTATTGCCATTGTCGGTTTACCAGAATATGTCCTATGGCAATATTTTCAAGTTGAGTATAATATAAATAGTTCGATACCTAATACCATGCATATTTGAAAAATACCTGTGTGTGTTTGTGTGTGTTTTGTTACAGGAGGGTGGGAGAGACGCTGGTCCTTGTCTCACAGAATTGAAGAATGAATCTTAGGACAACAGAGAGTGAGCAAAACGATGGAATTTATTGAGAGAAAGTGTAAAGCCCTCAAGAGTGAGAGGGGTCCTGATTGGGTTGCTGCTGAGGATTTCTGTCCCCGACTTTTTCTTGAGACCTTATCAGAAAGTTTGTGAGACTTCATGCATGGCACCTCACTTGGGTAAGTCTGGAAAAGGTTTATCTCATCCCTTTTTTTCCCCCAAACTCTGCTGCCATTGCCTCTTCCTCAGTCTCCCACTTGTAGCTGCAGTCTGCCTTCCTGAACGTCCCTTATCTCTCCCTGCCTAATGTTAACCCTTTCCCTATCGACTTTCACACCTGATTAGTAGTTGTGCAATGCATAGAGATACTGGAAACTGGTAATTCAGATACTTCAGAATTTTGAAGGAATTTCTATGTCATTTTAGTGTGTAAGCAGATGAGACTTGGAGGCAAATGGCAGAGGATTAAAGGTGGGCCTTGATAAGTAGCTCCTTAGCCACTTTGGTATATTACTTTGCTTTTCTGTACCTTACCTTTCTCGTTCATAAAATGAGAATAATATTAAGATTGCGGTGAGAATGAGTTAATGCATGTAAAATATTTAGCTTAGTGCCTATGACTTAGTAATATTCAGAAAAGGCTGACTATTCTTTGAGGTAGCCAGAATCGCTAATGAGAGGTTGATGTTATATTTATTTCATACTCTCATATACAATCTGCTTTTATATTTATTTTGTATCTATTTCTGTAAGTTTTAGATTTCTTCTTTTCCTTGAGAAGTTAAATTTCACAGACTGTGTCTAGGTATCATCTTTAATCATCCATCCTCCCCAGTTATAGATAGATCTTTGAAGTATGAATTCTGTCTTTGCCTTGGGGAAATTTTATTTTTTATTTATTTGATTACTTATTTCCTCTACAATCTATATTCTCTATTTCTGGAAATGATTTCAGAGAGATATATCTATCCTGAGTCTATTCTGCATTTCTCTTCACGTTTCTTAACTATTTTCTATTTCTACAGTATTGCTGTAAATTGCAGATGTCCTTAGGTTTTCTTCCCTACTGACAAACTGCCCATTCATTGACTTATTTCAGTAGTTAAATACACTGATTTTCAGGAAACATCACTTGTTGCCTGATTGCTAGTTTTTCATAGCAGCCTATTCTGTTTCTTGGATACAATATTCTCCTAAACCTCCCATAGGATGCAAATTAGAATTGTATTCTCAATTTTCCCTGAATTATCTCACCCTCCTCTGGGATTGGATGCTTTGTCATTCATCCAGCTTAGTTATTATCCATTCTTTTCCTGTGCTCCTCTAATGCCTGGTGAACTTTGTGTGTTTATTTATATAGAGATGTTTTACAGAATTGTGATCAAAGTTATATATATATATATATATATATATATATATATATATATATATACATATATATATATACATACATACACACACACACACATATATGTAGGATATATATATATAGGATATATACATACATATATAGGATACACACACACACACACACACACACACACACACACACACATATATAGGATATATATATATAGGTTAAAATTTCAAATGTGGCCTTTAAAACAATGCTGTCAAACAGCAATCACAGCACCCTTCCATCCCTGGAAACTTCCTCCAGGTCTCAGACATGGAGTGGTCACTTTCTAGTCTTTCATCTTCTCTTGTATGCAACTCAGTTTTTCTAAATAATGTGCTCATATTTCTCAAAGTTCACCTATCAGTTCTAGGCACCCTGTACTAAGTTTTTACTATGGAAGATGAAAACTTAGCTCTCATATTATGATCCCAGTATACACTTGCCTCTTCATATTTTTAGATCACGGTATTTGGTTAAATCAATACGCAGTATTTACACTATGATTTCACAGACATACTTTTACATTGTATTCATTCTTTTTTAGGGTTTGTTGTGCTTCTTGAAGCTGTGGATTACCATCATTCTCTGTGGAAGAATTGCTCAGCCAGATACTAGTCTAGAAGCAGAAGACTCCTTTTGACTTGAGTTTAAAACTTGTTAAGGAGTCAAGATCTTTAGCTTTGTCTTCAAGGTAATAAACATGTGGAAAGTTTGTCTGCAAACTCAGTATGTTGGCTTGAACTAGGTAGATAATGAAAAGAAAAACAGATTTACATGAGCAAAAGATTGAGAGTATTTTTCCATCTTCCTTAACTTTTTTTAAGCATGCAATGCAATGAATGTCTAGGAAGTGCTAAATTTTCATGCTTATCTTACAATCCAATAAAAATCCAGTAAATAATTTAATACTAGTCTTATTAAAATCAGGCTTAAGTATGCATTTGACAGACTTCCCATACTATAGCTAACACCTTTTTTTTTTTTTAATATTCTAAGGAAAGTATTCAAACTTAGACTTCTGTTTGGTTAAATATAAATCCACAGAGAATGCAATCAGTTTCCTCAGGTTCTAGAAACAAAAAATCATTAGTTAACTCTTTAAATTTCCTCTCATTATTCAAGTCATACTCCATTAGCAAATATTTCCTAGTGGTGCTATAAAAATTTCTCAACACTAAAGATCATTTTTGGTCTTCACCTGTAGGATAGTCTTGTAACAGGAATCAAATAATTACCTACATCAGTGATAAACAACATTGTTGAACCAAGACCAACTAAATTTCAAGGAAAATTAAAAATGAAGCATGAACTACTTCCTATTTTCCCATTCCAATGGAACTTTTTTTTTCTTTTTAAGCCCACAGAGAAAAACATGGGTATTCTGATAACTTAAATCAAGGGTTAGCAAACTATGTGCAAAGGTATACAAGAGCCGAACAGTAAATATTTTAGATTTCATGGGTATAATATCTAGGCCCTTGTAACTCAAAAGACAATACATTTAGAAAAAGTGGATATGGCTGTGTTCTAATACAATTTTATTTAAAAAAAACTCAGTTTTCCATAGTTTTCCCCACATCAGAAAATCATCCTTTCCATCACACTCAGCCTTTCTTCCAGTCCCATGAAATGCTCCAAAGGGGCCAAACCCTCACCAAGCTCAAAAACTGTCTAGAAATTCCACTAGATGACTATGAAGCAGCATCACCACCTGTACCTACTAGAATGATGATTCTGTGCGTGGCAGACTTGTAACTGAGAAAGCAAAGAGTAAAAGTCCACATTTACTCCCTCTTTGCAAGAAATCACCCCTTCCCATGTGGTTTAAGACACCTCATGAATCTCTTGTCTCATTGCCCTTAGGGTGAACACTTCAGGGGAAACAAACACTAACTAGTGGAGTGACAGGTTGAGAGAATTACTTATGTTTTGCTTTTTCTCATATGGGGCTCACTCATATGTCTGCTGTCAGCTGCTGGGTCAGTTTAGGGCTGGGTAACACTGGTTAGGCACCTCTATTCCCCACCATATGGTCTCTCATCCTCCAGCAGATCATGGTGGGCTCCTTCACTTGACATAGCAGGTTCCAGTAGAAAGCAAGAGGGAAAATCCACTGAAAAAGTATGTGTCAAATATTTGTTCTATCTCATTGGCTAAAGCAAGTCAAATGGCCAAGACCACAGTTAGTATGGAAGGACTCAGGGAGGCATGAATGAGCTGAAATCATGGTTGTGTTTAATCTTAACCCCAAGAAAGGATATTAAAAATGAAAGTCTGGGTGATAATTATTCATTAGGTAAACTCTAAAGCTACAATATGTCTAGATCTTTTCAAAGTGTTCTAGTTTCATAAATTTTCAATGAATATGATTTACTGGATATATTACTAATATACATTAATCTCAGTTATTTACAGATAAATTTGAAAATCAATTAGCATGTTTTCAGTTTTATTATTTATATTCAATTTGGGAAATATGGCTACTGTCCTTATTCACTCTTTAAAGATTTATTTCTAACTGACTACTGATAGGTATTAACATGGCACTTTATTATGGAGGGCTGTGTCATTACAAGGGCATTTTTCAATCAAAAACTGATAAGGAGAGCTAATCCAGTTTGCAACTAATACCTCTAAAAGACAAAAACCATAATCCTTTCCAGCAGCTTTCTGGCTCCTATGTTCAGAGTTATAATAACTGCTAGAAAAAAGAAAAATAGCCTCTTCTTGAGTTTTCCTCTTACAAAGGGCCCTACTAACTCAGAATTTATTTTTAATCTATTTTTTTTTTCTGTTGTCAACCCAGGTCATTTAACCATGTATAGTCAAAACTTTTTTTCCTAAACCTGAATACCATGTTTCAATGAATTCAGAAGACCACAGCAAAGGGACTGCAGAAAGCTTTGTATGCCTTTAACCTGGACAAACAGATGGCCACAGCAGACAGCTCTTTAGCAGAGACTACTCTATCCAGGACCCTTCTACAAATTAGAAAATCATTTAGAAAAAGAGACATAAGCAGAGCCTTTGTTCATGCCACTTTCTTGTCCCCAGATGAGATGAGATGATCTTCTTGTTTAATCAAAATGCTGTTAGGTAGATTAACTACTCTTGCAGAAACCCAGGAGAGGGATTTGGCAAAAGTGGGAGCAGAATACATGTGCCATCAAAAACAGCAAGTGTAAAATCCCAACATTAGGGAAGAAATGTCTCCTGAGAAAGTTGGGGGACTGCCCTTCATTTTGAGGAATGATCCATTTGGAGTCCTCATTTTCCCTGAAGTTGTTAACTATTTTCCCTGAACGTAAGAGGACTCTGACAAGGGCACTGCTACTATATGTTTACAGAGGCACAGAGGGTTTTATCTGGACCACAGGGATTCTTTCCTTGGACTTAAACACTTAGAACTGTGTGTACGTATTAGTTTATGTTTCTATGTCTTAAGGACCAAACTTGGCTTGTTCTTAAAATACATTATTGGGCATTTAAATCTTACCTGGTGATTCTGAAACAGAAATTGATCACAGTAAATTCCTCATTCTGAAATTTAGTCATTTTCTAACACTTTTTCCTCTTATAGAAAAGGACCTCTCCCTTTAATATCATATGTTCCATGCTGGCAATGAATGTCTATGGATGAATTAATTTTTAAAACAATAATGCTAATAGAATATATGCATGGTGTTGCAACAGATTTGGATTTTATTGGGCAATATATCAATAAGCTTGTTCCTTTCTTAGTAGTTGCAAATAAAACGAGTAAAAAGAAAAGCTGTATATAAAAATTTAATGAATGCAAAGACCTTCAAAGTGTCACTGAGACTGAAAGTACAAAGCTTATCCCACTGATGGAATATGCAGGAGTAAGGCTATTAGCACTTAAAACTCTCTGGCCTGATGATTCTGTGTACCTGCACCATGCCTTCTCATTGTTCTGAGCACTATGTTATTTTTGTTTACCAATGAATCATAGTTTGTCTCTTTCACTTGTAGTCTATCATAGGAAAGGGGCTTCTGCTAATCCCTCATGATGCCCAGTGTCCTGGAGGAGAAGTTTAACATTCTACATTGTTTGGCCCTTTGCTTTTGCTTTGTTATATAATCATTTATTACATGGACTTCACTTCAGAGATTGCCAGTGTTGGGATCCAAGAACTTTCCTAAAATGTTATCAAAGCAATATCTTCCATTCTATCCCAATGCTTTAAAGAAACATTCCTACTTTAAAATTGATGACCTTAAAAATAACACACCTCACACCTTTTGGGATGAGCACTGGGTGTTGCATGGGAACCAATTTGACAATAAACTTCATATATTGAAAATAAATAAATAAACAAACAAACAAACAAATAAACTAGTGAAACATGGAAAAAAAAATAACACACCTCAGGAGGAAAAAACGAATAATTAAAATGCAGAAGATTCCTGTTTGAAGGTTTTTTCCCTCCCCTAGAGGGTTCCTTGGGGAAGTTAACAATCTGAATACAAACATTTCAGGTATCTACTTATGAAAAATGACCAAAGGAAAAAAAAAAAGTCCTGCCCCATCCTGATAAACTAATGATTTATAGGCAGCAACAACAAAAAAAGAGAAACATTTCCCTGCATTGCCCAACACTCACACTCAGTTACACAGACTCACATACATGTATGTATCATACATACACACACACTCTTAATTCTTCATGAGAAGTGTGCCCAGAGGAAAAAGAAAATGGTGAGAAGGGGGTTTTTGTCAGACATTAGACAGCGCACAGAAGCCTCGTTTGTAGAGGAGATAACTACTGAGATTTATATTTTTAATATGTTCTTCTAAAAGAAAAGTGAAAAGGAAACATCACCCACACTCTACCTTTTGTTATCATAATGAGAGCCAGATGGGGTTTCACACGTAAATGGAACTCCCAACTGCAGCAAAATGCCTAACAGTGAATTGGACTCCATCAAGCCCCCGCCACCATCTCTAGTGTTTAAGGCCTGCTATAGCACATGAAGGGTGCATAAATCACCCTGCGAGAGTGGAAAAGGAAACAGCTTCAAGAGTAGGAGTCTAGGGAGCCATTCCTGAGTTACAGAAATCCCAATGTTCCATTATGGTTTCATTAGCTATGGACAAACCCCAGCAGGCCTAGCTTTCCAGACTCTCTGAAGAATCAAAACTCTAAAAGCTCCTCCCCCTCTTATCTGAACCACTCATACTAATCCTGAGAAGGGAGGATGTGGGTGCAAAACTGCCAACTATTCTGAGATTTCAGCTCAAGTGGGAAATGATGCAAAGGGACATTAGCATACAATGTTTATGAGCCAGTTCGGAGTTCCAGTAAGTTTCCTTCTGTAACCAGCTACAGGATTTCTGGAAAGGCCCTGTAAGTAATATGAAAGCTTCTAGTATACAATAAATAAATAAATAAATAACTTTTATGAAAAGGAGCTTGTCACAGACTCTGAAGACATGGGTTTCGTTTTTTACAAACTATCTCAATAAGCTGTGTGAGCAACTTGCTTGATTGTTCATTAGTAAGATGGGGAATATATGTATATATTATCATGTGACATCAAGGAAAAGTACTCTGAACAGTATACATGTACAATAGAACTCTCCCTTTAAAGAAAAGGTAATGATCCAAATATTAAGGGGAGTCAGATCCCATGCCAACTTCTCAGGTCAAAGGGACAGATCAATAATTGTTTGGAAGAGGAGATACCAGGAACAGAATGAGAAATGATGGAATAAGGATAGAATCTTAATCCTCTAAATCCAGGGAGGACCTCAACAGAGCACTGATTCTCAGACTTACTTGTAAGTCCACATACTAATAACACATTTATTATGGGATGGTTGTGTATTTCCCAAATTCATATGTTGAAGTCTTAACCCCTAGAGCCTCAGAATATGACTGTATTTGGAAATAGGAACCTTAAAGAGATAACGAAGTTATCGAGTATGACTTGAATCCCTTTAAGAAGAGTGCATACACACACACACACACACACACACACACACGCAAAGATCACATGAAGACACAGGGAGAACACGGCCATCTGCCAGGCAAAGACAGAGGACTATGAAGAAACCAAACCTGAAGACACATTGATCTCAGGCATCCAGCCTCAAAACTGTGAGAAAAAATTTGTTTTGTAAGCCAGTCAGCCTCTGGTACTTTGGCAGGCTAACAAACTGATAGATCGTTTTAAATATTTTCTTTGCATTCATTTAACAAACACTTATTGAGCATCCGCTATTCATCAGACATTGGGTTAAGAAAAAAAAATCAGCAAAACAAAACCTTTTCCTGCCCTCATCAAGCTTAGAGTCTAAGGGAAGAGACAAACATGCCATCACACGCAGACACCTACAATCACAGTTGTGACGTCTAGTGCAATGAGAATGTAAAACAGAAGGATGTACCCAAGGAGGTCAGGGAAACTCTCAACAGGAAAGAACACTTCGTCACACATGTGAGTCAGGAGTTTGTCCGGCATTGAAGGGAGATTGCTGAACAGGCTTCTCGCCTCCTCCCTGGCGCCCATTTCAGTCATTTCTCAGCAGTGCCCAGTAGAACCCATCAAAAGCACGTGGCACAGACAAATCTGAGTTCAATAACCCATTACACTCCCCTTCTGGACACACAGAGAACTACTCTGCAGCCTTCCTTGAATGGAGTTGAGGCCACATGCTCAGTTTTTGTCAACGGAATATGAGCAGAAGTGCTATGCACAAGGGTCACCCAAAGTGTGGGGTCAGCAGAAAAGCCTGGTCTCAAATTACTTGTTACTGGATTGTGGGAAGATTGCAGCAGCATGTCAATCGTTCACGACACTATACACATCTAACTTGGCTGATGTTTTCTTTTTAAATTTTCCTTTTAGAACAGTTTTAGGTTAGAGAAAAATTGATAAGATCATATAGCAAGACCCCATGTACTTTATACCCAGTTTCCCTGATTATTAACATCTTATAGCAACATGGCCCTTTTTTCAGTGATTAACGAACAGATACTGACACATTGTTATTGCCTCAAGTTTACATTTCATTCAAGTTTTCTTAGTTTTTCTAATACCCTTTTGTTGTTGTTGTTTCTGAATCCTATCCAGGATACCACTCTGTATTTTTTTAATGTTTATTTATTTTGAGAGAGTGGGGTAGAGACAGACAGATGGAGAGAGAGAGAGAATCCCAAGCAGGGTCTGCACTGTCAGCACAGAGCCAGACATGGGGCTTGAACTCATGAACTGAGAGATCACGATCTGAGCCGAAGACTCAGACGCTTACACAACTTAGTCCCCGCAGGTACCCCTGTATTTGTTTAATAGTCATGTCTCCTAAAACTCCTTTTGGCTGTGATAGTTTCTTGGATTTTCCTTTTGTTGACATTGGTAGTTTTGAGAAGTACTGGTCATGTATCTTGTAGAAGTCCCTCTCTTGTGACCTTTAGGCTTTTCTCATGATTACACTGTGGTTACATGTTTTGGGGAGAAACAGAGATCAAGTATCATTTTCATCACATCATAGCAAGAATATATACTATCAACATGATGTCACTGCTGATGTTCACCTGATCACTTGGCTGAGACGGCATCTGTGAGGCTCCTCTACTGTGCCATTACACTCCCACCCTCTTCTACACTGGGCTTTAGGAAGAAGTTACCACACACAGCCCACATTTAAGTAGTAATCTGTGCCCTACCACCTTGAGGGGAGAGCAACTACTTAAATTACTTTGGATACTTTGCAAAGGAGATTGGTCTCTTCTCCCAGATTTACTTATTCATTATTCAAATCACCATGGGTTCGGGGTGCCTGGGTGGCTCGGTCGGTTGAGCGTCCGACTTCGGCTCAGGTCATGATCTCACGGTCCGTGAGTTCGAGCCCCGCGTCAGGCTCTGTGCTGACAGCTCAGAGCCTGGAGCCTGTTTCCGACTCTGTGTCTCCCTCTCTGCCCCTCCCCTGTTCATGCTCTGTCTCTCTCTGTCTCAAAAATAAATAAACGTTAAAAAAAAAAATTTTTTTTTAAAAATCACCATGGGTTCATAAATATTTAGTACTTTGACCTACAATCTAAAATACTTTATTGTATGTTTATTATTTTGATTACTTATTTTTTTTAATTTTATTCATTATTTACTACTTTAGTTTATTACTTAAAGATGCGTAGTGAAGTCTCCAATTATAATAATGGCTTTGTCTATTTCTCCTTTCACAGCTATCAGTTTTTTCCTCATGTATTTTGACACTCTGCTGTTAATTACATACACATTTAGGACTATTATGTCTTCTTGGAGAACTGACCTCTTCATGTAATGCCTCTTTTTTCACTGATAGCTCTAGCTTTATTGAGATTAGTGTTACCATGGTACAGCTTTCTCTATCCATTTACTTTTAACCAGAGTCTATGTATTTACAGTGGGTTTCTTGTATTCCACTCAGTAACCAAGTTTTTTTTTTCTTTTTATAGAAATGCCTCTAATATTTAATTACTTGAAACAAAGGCCTTCCTTTGAGAACACACCCACATCACCACCTCCTGAAATGAGTTTAACTGAACCTACCCATTGTTAGGACTGGTATTGAAGTAGAACCGACCGCCAGCTCAAGTTTTCATATTTGAAACTTTTCAAGGAAGTTTTAGAGGATGGAACTTTAAGAAGCCAGGACAGGCCACCCCAAAAATGTTCCACTATGGCATGTTGATTATTTTGATTTAAAGTTACTTAATAAACGGCTAGTGCAAGAACACTGTGACCCTCCCTGGTCTTCAAAAAGCAGGAAATCTATCTTCCTTGTGAAATGTGCCCGCTCCCTTTCCTTACACCAGAAGGCAGAGACACATTCTTATCACCAGATATAGAGAATTCAAGGCCAAAAAGTCTGTATAAACAAAGGTTGTTACTTTTACTAATTTATTATCCCAGTCCAAATCCTGTTAAGAATGCCTCACTAATTAAAGCTCCTAAACATAAGATATAATTGTCCTGTAAATTCCTCACAGATTTATGTTTGTCTAAAATGTACAAAAGCTGCCTGCCTTGGTTATTCTTTGGGTCTTAATTTCATTATTGGGCCTCCTTGTGTACTGTATAAGGCTTTCCCTTCTCTTAAAGGGAAAAATAATAAATTAGGTTTTTTTGTGGATGTCATATAGTTGGGTCTTATTTTCTTATTTTTCTTTTAACTAGTATGTTTAGACATTTCACATTTAATGTAATTATTTATATAGTTTAATATCTGTTTTCTATTTGCAGCATTTATTCTTTGTTTTCTCCCTATTTTTCTGCCTTCTGTGGTTTTGAGTATTTTATCTTATTTTTCTTTTATCTGTTAGCATCTCAGTTATACTTTTTTTTTTTGTCAGTTTCTTGCAACCTCTTTGACAAGCCCAAGAAAAGTTGTTCACTTTCAGATCATTCAAGCATTTTCATGTTTTAAAGACAGGCATGATGAGGGGTGCCTTGTGGCTCAGTGGTCAAGTGTCTGACTTTGGCTCAGGTCATGATCTCAGGTTCATGAGTTTGAACCCCACGTCAGGCTCTGTGCTGACAGCTCAAGCCTGGAGCCTGCTTTGGATTCTGTGTCTCCCTCTCTCTCTGTCCCTCCCCCATTCACACTCTGCCTTTCAAAAAACAAAAGAACAAAAAAAAACACACTAAAATATTAAAAAGAAAATAAGATGGGCATGATGAATTCCAAGCTTTTTACAGGTCAAAGTGGAAACCAGAAATACTCATTTTTTTCATAACACAAATTTCTTGATGAAAGAAGCCATGTATAGATTTATATTCTGGTGCAAGCTCTCATAATTGTCACAACCAGTGATATATGCCACTTCCTAGCCTTCCCTGTAAAATTTATCAAATATGATGCATAAAATTACAATGTAATAATTCAGATAAATATATTTGTGATCTAGTTTGCTGTATATGCAATTAGCTAGTGTCTCCCAGTTAGACACAAGATCAGGAACATTTAATTTGTGAGAAGGTGGACTGGAGAACAGGAGAAATAACAGCAAATAATATAAAAGTCTGGAACAATGGACATTCGAAGGGAGAGGTAGTGGCCTGATACAGAGAAAGAAATATTAGAGTATTACATGTACCTTTGCCTACTCCTAAAATATAATAGAGTCCTATAATAGCTGACACTGAGGCTCTGTGTGCTAGTAGAACATTCTACACGGAGATAGCATCCCATGGACTCATGGTTTCATTCATTCATTCATTCATTCATTCAGTTGTCCAAAAAAGTTATAAATAAAAATACAAATTCCTAGATTTTAAAACTGATTAATGACTCATGAATCATTTCTTTCAAATAACTATGCCACTTAGTCCACAATCACATAAGACACATGTAGCCAGCCTTATCTTTGTAAGTTAATGTCTCTGAGTCCAATGAGAGACTGGGAGGCAGTGGTCAGAGCAATGATCCTGATGCAGCTTTCAGGCAGTTTGATGAGTAGCTCTACATCCCAGGCCAGGCCAGCTCTTCGTGAAATTATCACTCAGCCAGTTCTACACCCCCCTGCCCGTTCAGCACTATTTCCCCTCTATCTGCCTCCTCTGTTCCAGGTGACCTGGTTTTTCCACTAATCCATGAACTAGCTACTTACATTCCCAATGCAGCTATTAATTCACATTCCTAACCTGACCCAGAATCACTTCTCTCCTCCATTCAAATTCTTTCATTGTATACCGTATATTCCACGTTCTGTCCCTTGCAGAAAACCTCTGGGATTGTCCCAGCCCATAAGAATAGCCAACAATTACTGGGCACATGCTGTTTGAGAATATTACACTTTTTAATGGATTTAATCCTCACAGTTGCTGTAAGAGTTGACATCATTGTCTCGATTTGCCAGATAAGAAAACCGAGGCTAAGAGTGGACCCAATGGAGTTAGTGAGTGGCAGAACCAGGGTTTGAATCTGGACAGTCTGACTCCAGGGCTCCTGTATATAGTCTCTGCATGATAGCAGTTTTTACCATACTAATTTCCTACTTCATTCTTACCGTCAGTAATGTATTTTAGAATTTCTTTAGTTATTAGTTTTATAGATGAAAATATCACCCCTAGAATACGGCCAGAACTGGAACCTTGTTTCATATTTTTCTGTATCTTACCCAGTATATAGCGCAGAATCAAGCTCAGAGTCATTAATAAGTAAATGTAATTTGGCTAATTAGCTATTCTTAATCTGGATTACTGAATTTCTAATCCATCCAGGCAAATGATCAAAATGATAAAAATAACATGACACATGTAAATTGTATTCTTTTCCATATATACCTAAGATACACATTCATACATATTTAATAGGCCTCAAAGGGACAAGACTTAAACATAACTACCATCACAACAAAAAGACTTCACATCAACATCCATAACCATTGCTGAGAAGGAAAATATATAGAATGTTCTAATATTTCCCCCCTTGACTCTGAAAGTCAGAGAACTCTCCTGGACCCCAGCTCCAATTTCATTCTTCCTTTCATATAATGCCACACATGACTGCATGGAGTGAGTCAAACTTAGGCATTTTGCAAAGACATCACATATCAGGCCCATGGAGACTCAAGACAGTTCCCAGCCAACAGCTCCAATGTATATTCTGTCTGACTTTGGCCAGAGTCTTGAAACTTCAGTCTCCTTGGAACTAAGTATTCCCACTTAAAAAGGGAGTTTATATGCTACCCTAATTCATGGACCAGCAACAAGGAATTTAAAAACACATGTGCTTAAATACATTGAAAATAGTTTAAAGCATTAATGATAAAAAACAAGTGCAGACACATTTCCCAAGTGTGACACCCTCTTGGCTAAGCACAGGGATCCATACTGCCTCATCTATACCCATGTTTTAAGTTAGTCTCTGACACATGGGGTCCCCATCTACAACCCCCGAAGAGCCTGTCACCTCCTAATCAAAGACAGAGAATCTTGTTTTGATTTTTTTCTTTTTTGTCCCTCAGTGACTAAATTAAAAAAAAAATTTTTTTAATGTTTATTTATTATTGAGGGAGAGAGAGACAGAGTGCAAGCAGGGGAGGAGCAGAGAGAGAGGGAGACACAGAATCGGAAGCAGGCTCCAGGCTCCAAGCTGTCAGCATGGAGCCCGATGAGGGGCTCAAACTTACGAACTATGAGATCACGACCTGAGCCGATGTCAGACACTCAAATGACTGAGCCACCCAGGTGCCTCCCTCAGAGACTAAAATTAACTGTATACACGTAAGTGAGGAAATTTGGGGAAAAAAAATCACTTTCCCCAAACCCTGAGCCCCGCTTTGCTTCAAACCTTTTGGACATGTAGAACAACTATTTTCATACCTATGATTCACAAAATCTAGGAAGAAAGCCCATGATATCAGCACATTCTAGCTTCCTAACAAAAGTCCTCTAATCCCCAAATCCTGTGATCACTGTTTTGCATAGTAAATCAAGTTAACAGTGTTTTAATTAAATATGTAAACTACTGACTTGGAAGATGCTGACTTTCACTGTATTATAATTCATTAGCTAATAAAAGTTACCTAAACACACATTTCCAGCATTTTCAGGAGGAAAAGGTATTAATTTTCCAATTTATTAGGAAATGTAAATGTTGACACACACCTGATGTTATCATTAGTTTTCACAAAGGTCTCTGATGATACAACACTGATTGTCCAGAAAGGATAAGAGCTTCAAGAATAATTTTCATCCTGCCTCTGCATTTTTCAAACCATGTTGTCTGAAACACATTGACTTACACGGCCATGGAAATAAAGCCTGGCTCTCATGCTGTAGAACAAAAAGAAATTGAATGCTTCAAAAAATGTCAAAATTTCACCTTTTGTTTGATAATCACTGTAGGCTGTCTTTGTACATGTCTTTGTAAGTATCCATTTCAAGGCCAAATGGACACTTATTAAGGTTATTCAGGCCAATAAAGTCAATACTGTGAGAAATAATAAAACCAATCAACAGTATTTTGTGCTATTTTTAACCTCTATTATCTGAAGAATTGCCTCAATTATCCACTCAGTAGATATTAGAACTGTCCTAGACTAGTGAGATAGCAAAAGGGTAGAAGGTGGTTAGAGGAGAACAAGATGCTTCCAGAAAATGGAAATGGACTACAAGTGTTTTAATATTGTTTTTGCATTCAAATAATTTTTTAAAAAATCTGATTAGATTCCTAAGAAAAACTATCAAGGACTTTCTAGTGCTAATAATTTCTTTTTTCAGTAATTATCATGTATCATGGTAAGATTTCTATGTGGCCGAAACCCTTCCCTCAAGGCACTCTAAAAATCAAATCCTGGAAACCAACTTATTCTATGAACAAATGGGAAAAACCACAAATTAAGAATTTGAGTACTCATGTGTATGCTTCAGATGACTTATAAATCCTTACTTTCAGAGGTACATATTTTAGAATGTGCAGTTTGAGTTCATGGCCAATGGAAGTTGACTTTGGTGGTATTTAGGAGCAGTAATAGCTTTCCCCCTTGCTTTTGCTGCTAAGGTTTCTACTGAACCTTCCTACTAAGGATATTAGATCTCCTTTCATCCTATGTTAAGAATTCAAAATTTACCACAAAGAAGTTCTCTTCACACACCTCTTCATCTTTTCTCTTTCCTGGCCTTGCAATGGTGCAATGAGTTCTAGATTTAGCTAGTACAGTGTCCGTCTTTCTGAAGTTCCTCAATCACCCCATTCTCCATTTCATGACAGTAAAAGAGGTCTCCCTATACGACATTATCCAGGGCAGAGGACACACTACCAACCCTTCTCCTGAGAAGACATCAGGAAAACATTCACAGAGGCTTCTCAATATCTTTTTCCTCCTTCACGAGAAGAACAAGTTCAACCCAATGTACCTCCCATAGCAGATTCCAGGCATCCACCCAATTGGGGAGTGGAAAGAAGTGTTACAGAATATCCCTTTCTCAGTGATCATGCATTTTTATTCTTATTTTCTCCTAAGACAGATACTGGGTGTAGTAGAGTGGGAGGACACTGAAAAAAAAATTGATCTCATTAAGTCTTGTGGGTTCCTATCACACACACTTTAAGATATACTTAAAAGAAGAGTACTCAAATCACTCAATTTTCAAGAAAATACACTTATCATAATCTCATAATTTTCAAAGACGTGAACATACTTACATAGTTGGCACCCATATCAAGAATCAGAACATTATCAAACTGTGGAAGGCATCTCCCTGTTCATGTCCACTTCTGATCACTAAGCACCTCCCACTCAGACTAAGGAAAACCACTATCCTAACTTCCAATCCTAGAGATTAATTTTGTCTTTCTTTCAGTAATATGTCTGAAGAGGCTCATCCACATTATTGCATGTACTTAGAGCTCATTCATTTCAGTTGCTGTACAGTATTTCATTTTTGAATCTATGACAATGTATTTATTCATTCTACTCTTACTGGTATTTTAGATAGCTTTAAATCTGAGAGGATTGTCAATAGAGCTGTTGTGATTTATTCTCGTACATGTCTTTTGATCGACAGGACTCATATCATTTGAATATACATTGAATATATTCATTTGAATATATGCTTGCTGGGTCGTAAGGTATGCATATGTTTAGCTTTTGTAGATATTCTAAACTGTTTTCGAAAGTAGTTGTACCAATTTACATTCCTACCAGCAATGCATGGGAAATTCAGTCACTCCATATTTTCATCAGCAGTTTGATACTCTTTTTGCTTTAAAAGTTTGAGAGCCAAAGCACACGCATGGGCATGAGCAGGGGAGGAAAAAAGAGAGAGGGGGAGAGACAGAATCTCAAGCAGTCTCCTTCCTGTCAGCACAGAGCTCAATGTGGGGCTCCATCCTACAAACTGTGAGATCATGACTTGAGCCAAAATAAAGAGTGGGAGACTTAACCAACTGAGCCACCCAGGTGCCCCAGAAGTTTGATACTCTTTATCTGATTTTATTGTGTTGAGTTTTGATGTATTACATTATAGTTTTAATTTGCATTTCCCTATTAATAATTCTTGTGTTTACTGGCCATTTAGATATTCTCTTTTATTAGGTGCCTATTTAAGTATTTTGTCCATTTCTATGTTGGGTGATTTTTTAAACTGATTATTAAAAATTCTTTCTACATTCTGGCTATGAATTCTTGTTGAGCATATGCTTTGTGATAATCTTTTCCCCTCCTCCTGGACTGCCTTTCACTTTTTTTTTTTTAAATGTTTATTTATCTTTGAGAGAGACAGAGACAGAATGTGAGTGGGTTAAGGGCAGAGAAAGGAAGACACAGAATCCAAAGCAGGCTCCAGGCTCTGAATTGTCAGCACAGAGCCCGATGTGGGGCTCGAACTCACAAGCCGTGAGATCATGACCTGAGCTAAAGTTGGAAACTTAACTGACTGAGCCACCCAGGCACCCCTTTCACTCTTAATGGTGACTTTCCATGACCATAATTTTTATATTTCTATAAATTAGCACTTTTTAAAGTAAATTTAAGAAGTTTTGTTTACTACAAGGTCATGATATTTTTCTCATATTTTCTTCTAAAAGATTTATCATTCTACTTTTAATATTTAAATCCGCAATCCATCTCAAATTGGATTTGAAAGTATGCTGTGATTCACTCTATTCGCGCTCTTAAATTTAGTTCATCGATTTCAGTGATTAATTTCCCAAAGAGCAAACTGTTCTTAATCTTTTAGTTTCAATTTTTATTAAAAATTTTTTAATTTTTATTTTTTTGAGACAGAGCACATGCACAAATGTGCACTGGGGAGGGGCAGAAGGAGAGAATCTTAAGCAGACTCCATGCTGGGTGCAGAGCCCAACAGGGGACTCTATCTTCTGACTGACATCATAACCTGAACTGAAATCAAGTCAGATGCTTAACTGACTGCACCACCCAGGCACCCCATTAATTTTTATTTTCAAAAGAATCATCCCAATTATAATGCTCATGATCATTTTTTATAGTACAGATTTAATTCACTATTAAAAATATAGTGTTCTCTGTTGAGTTACTTTTTTGGGGTCGTTTTTCACAAATCTAAGGGTTTTTTTTTTTGTTAATGTTTATTTTTGAGAGAGAGAGAGAGAGAGAGAGAGAGAGAGAGCGCGCGAGCATGAGCAGGATAGGGGCAGAGAGAGAGGAATAGAGGATTTGAACTGGGCTCTGTGCTAATAGCAGAGAGTCTGATGCAGGGCTCAAACTCATGAACTGTGAGATCATGACCTGAACTGAAGTCAAACACTTAACCAACTGAGCCATCCAGGCACCCAACAAATCTAAGTTTTCATAAGGATTTTGTCACTTTAGAAAATATATTTAAAAGTCTATAGTTTCAATCACTATCACTTCAGATACTATTTATTCAGGAATTAGATATAGAATACCAGCCTGAGGGGTCCCTGGGTGGCTTAGTCAGTTGAGTGTCCGACTCTTGGTTTTGGCTCACTTCATGATCCCAGGGTCGTTGTATTGAGCATATGCTTTGTGATAATCTTTTCCCTTTCCTACTTGATTTTGGCTCAGGTCATGATCCTGGGGTCATGGATTTGAGCCCTGCATCAGGCTCTGCGCTGAGTGTGGAGCCTGCTTAAGATTCTCCCTCTCTCTGCTTAAGATTCTTTGCTCCTCTTCCCTGTTCCCACTCTCCAAAATAAAATAAAAAATAAAAAAATAAGAGTTTGTTTTCTTTATTAACATGAGAAACTTGGGAGTTTTCTTCAACACGGAAGAACAGAAAGCAACAAGATGGGCTTGAAGAGTTAGAGACACAGTCTCACATGAGTGTGTTTCCAAATATGTAATACACAGCAGTGACTCAACATTCTTAAGAACACAACAGAGTCAAAATGTTGGGATATATATCCTACTCCACTCTTAGGACATGGAAATTCAGTATTCTATATAGGAGTTCTCAAAGACTTTCTAGTGTCTGTCCTACTTCTACTGATGACACCTGACATGGCAGGCACACTTTGAACTTGGGAGGATTTAGTTCTTCAACCCAGCACTAAAACACATGTATAAGACATGTGAGATCGTTAAACATAATACAGCTAACTCTGTTATCTTTCAGATGCCTATTTTAGTATCTGGAGATTACCTATGTATTTTTCTTTCTTCTTTTTCCCCTGAAAGAACATTCTTAAATGGATTGGAACTTGCCTAGTGAAGTGTACAAGGATTCACTGATGAATTAATGGAATTAATTTACAACAGCCAAAGTGAGAGACGGCATGGCTTCTTAGATCTGATTCTAACAGCTTCCAAATTTAAAAATAATACTGGTATTTCAAAGAAAATTAAGAAAACCTGCAGGATTGTATACATAAGGGTGTGGAAAGAGTGGTAATAAAATTGTCCAAAAGCCAACTCAGTATTCAAAGTTTCTAAGTTTCCTTCTTCCTTCAAAATGATGCAAGCTCTTTCTCCAGCACTCCTTGACTACCTTCCTTTTTCTGGATCCTTCTGCAAGGCACTGTACAGCATAGCAGAGTAATTATGTATCGATTGGTTTGACAATTATTTCACATATATTAATTCTATCTCTATATTGTATGCTCCTTGAGGACAAGTGAAGATGCCATGATAGTAATATAATAGGGTAGCTACATTTCTTGAGTGGTTTTAGGGAACTTTGAAAAGTATTTTGGGGGCGGGGGCACCTCGGTGGCTCTGTTGGGTAAGCATCCAACTTTGGCTCAGGTCATGATCTCCCGGTAAATTTGAGCCCTGCACCAGGCTCTGTGCTGACAGCTCAGAAGCTGGAGCCTGCTTGAGATTCTGTGTCTCCCTCTCTCTCTGTTCCTCCCCTGCTCGTGCTCTGTTTAACGCTGAAAAAATAAGCATTTTTTTTACCCTAAATATATTCTTTTTAATTTAAATTCCATTTCCATAAACCAAAGCTTTTCATTACAGTTAGAAAAATACCTTAAATGAGAGTGATATACTCATCCCGAAGTACAAAAAATAATTTGACAGCCTATTTGGAGAGTGGTTTAAATAGGGGAGATGGATAAGGGATCTTGAGGCAGGTTATCTCCTGAAGAGAATCTCAGAAAAGGTTATGATGCATCAGAGAGACTGGCCCTAGGACATAAACAAAAAGGAGTTTCAGTGAGAACCTAGCTGGTCAAGGGGCATTTTACTTAAATGCGATTTTTCTGAGAAGCTGGTCCTAACGGTAGCTTTTGTATGCTATGCTTTTATTATGCACCCCGACAGTATTTCAGATTTTAATTTTGACTGATAAAATGAATGTAGCTAAACATGTCTATCATTGAAATAATTATAGCATGTAAATTTATAGATAATCAAGTAACTTTCTGTCAGATAAGAAACATCTTCAAATTATGGCTGTTATAATTGGGTTAATACATTCTCATTATTGTATAATATGCCAAAATAAGTTTGTTTAAAAAAAATAGTATTACAAGCCTTTCCTTCCTAACAGACTAGGTAGATGCTGCTTCTAATTCTGAGCATTGCCTTTGCTCCCAAATAATGAATGTAAAAGGAAGTGGTTACATAGATTTATGATGTGATTTCATGGCATTATGGTGAATACTCATAACTATGGGACCTTGTAGAAAGCGAGACCTGATATTTAACTCAAGCAGTCTGGACCCTATCCCTCTGTGGGAAAGCATATATTTTCTTGTAGCTTAAGGCCATCTCAGAAGAATAGATACACACGGCATGAATGTTGTAACATTTTGTGAGTGTGTGCACAGAATTTATCTTTTCCAGTCATTCCTGGCATCATTTTTCACCATTGAAAAGCTCTAGCCTTGTTATGCAATACCCTATTTCTAGCTATAAAAATGAAAAATGTTTTTTTCCCCTCCAGAAATGTTTGATTAAAAAAAAAAACAAGCAACTTGCTGTCAAATTTTGGTTTTCAGATACAAATTGCGCATTTTACAACTTCACCCAAATAAATGTTATTTTTCCCAAGAGGTCACTGTTCTGAAATGCATATATAAGAGTCATTGATAGCATAAAATTAGTTGTATTTTTTAGAAAAGGGAGAAAGAAGCCTTAAGCATATCCAAATAGTCTTCCTATTGTCTCTAGTTTCTACTTCAAAGCTAATCACTATGAATTATGGAAATAACACATCTAACACCAGGAGGATGTATCTTCTACAGACCCCTTCTTTTCTCAGGGTTTTTCTTTCTGCCCTTCTGTTTTATCACTGCATAAGTAGATGCAACAGGTACCATCATTCGAATTTGTCTCTCTGCTTGGAGTTGCTCAGCCCTAAACCCTACTTCTATATTCTTGAAAGATCTCTGGAAAAGACTGTTAAGATGTCTATCAATCCAATCTTAATACCTTCATGAAGAGACACAAAGGCAAACTCAGTAGTATTCAATTTTTTTTAATGTTTATTTATTTTTGAGAGACAGAGACAGGACACGAGCTGGGGAGGGGCAGAGAGAGAGGGAGACACAGAATCTGAAGCAGGCTTCAGGCTCTGAGCTGTCAGCACAGAGCCTGACGCGGGGTTTGAACTCATGAGCTGTGAGATCATGACTGGAGCTGAAATCGGATGCTCAGCTGACTGAGCCACCCAGGCGCCGCTTAGTAGTATTTAAACAAGATCTACCCAGCAGACATCTTCCATTTCCACCACAAGCATTTAAAAATGTAAATACATGATCAACATTTAAAACTGGGAGAGTGCACAAACATGCACACACACAGATAAAAGGCAGCATTCTAAATGCCCTTGACCATCAGAACACTCTTTCCATGGAGAGCCCAAATTGTGGTATGGGGCAGTCAGCTTCCAGTTCCCACCCCTGCTCTTTAACCATCTGGAGAAGTAGGAGGTCTCCATTCCATAGATGCAAAAGATCACTAGCCATACTATTCATCCCTTATTTGTGTAACAACCACATTTGATAATGCCCCTAACCCACTCAGGATGCCCTCCTTTTGTCCTGGTATTAATTTGATTCTTCAAACCCCATCTTCACTCAAGAATTTTTCTAAACTTAGGCAGTGCCCTACAAGCCAATACTTGATCAGCTCTATTACGCACAGGGTGAAGGACAGTGTTTCAGCTGAATCTGTGACCAAAGTCATCGCCAGTTAATTCACAAGAGGCAAGCAGAGTTATCTATCAGTCCATCTTGCTCTCGGTAAAAAATGTTCTGGAATCCGTTTCTTTAACCTTTTCCCCCAGGGAATCTTCTCTTTACCCTCCATGCATCCTTCCCTGACAAATGAGAAGAGCAAAGAACCCAGGTGAGAAAACAGTGAATTTCCCTTTCATTTTCAGGGAGGCTGTTGGAAACCGTTTCCTTCAGAACAGGAATTGTATCTTTCCTCATGGGTACCAAGCACATGGCCAGGAACACTGTGCATGAGTAACGAATAAAAGTATTTGAATGAACAAATGAGGACATGAAGTCCAGGCTAAATGGAAGCATGAGCTGAATTTAGCTGAGTCACTTAAGCATGATTGGCATTAGCAGGAAGTAGAGCAAGTGTGATTTAATGAGAAACGGTTTCTGATCAGAAATATCTATTTGACTATTTCTCACTATGTTAAAAGTCTTTCCTCAGAACCATTTTTCAGAATCCAATATAGTGAAATATCCTAATGAGAGGCAGTTCTGTAAGTTAAATTTTCTTCTTTTGGCAGAATTTCATTATTGGAGTGGCTTCTAATGACAACAGCTGGAGAGCTGCAGACAATTTATCCCACAACAGGCAGACAGGAAGATGAGAGAGACTGGGTGACAGGTTTTGCACGTTGGCAGAACCCACATACACGAACTTTATTCTGCAATGAAAACTCATAATATCATACATAAAAGAGACATTAAGTCTATCTTCTCCTATATGAGAGAGCACATGAGCCTACCCCACACCCAGCATAAGTGACTAACCCAAGACCACGTCACTCATTAGTAGCCCATGTACAATGTTGGTCTTTACCCCATGTTCTTTCTTCAGTATTTCTATTAGCAAATAATATTTTCTTCCCCACATGTTAAATCATTTTTAAACTGATTAGTGGCCTGAGCCTCATTTTCCCAGTATCACTTTATAGCAGGCCTTTGTGCCAATTCTTGGCTGAAGAATAAACTTAATTTTCCTTGTAATAGGTACAATCTTCCAGGCTCTACTACTGTGAGGAAGGGCTGGAACTTAGCAATGGGCAGGGGCAGGGTGCTGAAATCCCTGGAATATGCAAGAGAAGGCAGCCTGAGGGTGCTGCAGGGAGACTGGACTAATTCAAAAGCTAATTATCTGGTCACTTTTTCTCTGGCATTTGTGCCTAAACTTCATCCTGGAGTGCACAGACACATACACACACATCTCAAACCATATATCTATATAGAAACAGAGATACTTTTATGGACTCACCTAACAGGGGGATGAAACCTGGAGGAGAATGTGTAAGAATATTGGGGAAAAAATAACAATCGTGGAAAGGAGAAGGAAAAAAAATACATAGAGCATTGTAAATCTATTTAAAAACAAATTCTAAATGTCACACTATATATCATCCTGTAATGGATCTCCTGCTGTGTCCTTCACGGTCTCCTTCCTGCTTTGGCTCCATGCTAGCCAGCATCAGCCAGGGAGTAATATCTGTATATATTTTTCCGCCAGCAGCACTGGTGGTACTTTCCCAATTTGAATTTTAGAAAAAAGGAAGAGTATGTCTTTGGCAAAACTGTGAATTAAGCCAACACCCTTGTTGTCACTGACAGCCTCTCAGTTCTCTGTTGCTCTCAGCTCTGATGATTCCTTGGGCTGCTGCCCTTCCTACAGTGGTCAGCATCCACGGACCCTACCCTTTTTGTTCACTGTAAGACCTGCTTTCTGCAAAGCATTAGGAATTCATTTACACAAACACATGGGCATCTAAGGGCAGCTTTCTGTGGATAACATGTACAAACAAAATAGCTAAATTCTGACTAGTGAAATTGCAAGTGACAATGACCAAGTGATGTGTATATACAAAAAGGGTTGGGCAGACAGTCTGGGCAGGGATTTGAGAGGAGTGCCCCTTCCCTGGGAAATCACCTTACAAAGTCTGGTCACTCCTTCTAGGTCCAGACCATTCTTTTCTAAGGGAGAAGAGGGAGGGAGGTGGGAGACAGAATGACCACTCCAGAACCGTAAGTTCAATCATCATCTCTATTATCTCTTAGGCATGGTTCCACAAAGGCAAAAACTGGATTAAAGCACAAATTGTAAAATCAGAAATTATGACACGATTGCCTTATTAAAACTCAAAGTAGATATTCGATCTATCCAAATGGCAGAAATCATTACTTTCTCTGATTAAAAAAAAAAAGAAAGAAAAAAGACAAAACACAAGAGAATGAGTATAAGGGCTCCTATGCTATGTCTTTTGACACAGGCTTTGTTTTTAGTTCTAGCCCTTGTCTGACGAAAAGAAGTTGGGGTTTGGGATTGGCAAAGGAGAAGATTTCTGAGAAGGAAAAAGGCAAAGCAGGCATCAATAATACATAAATAGGATCTGCACAAGCCTGCCAATTGCAGTCCTAGACCTCTAATAAGACCCCATATAGCAGGCAACCCTTTAATAAGAGGCATCCTGTTTTCACTGTGCCTCCAGACAGGAAGCAGAGGTGAGAAGTTCATTGCATACTGTTTCCTTCACACTCTCCCTCTAGACTCTCAAATGCACGTCGGTGTTTGGGGGCTTGCAGGGGGCTGGCAGCATACAGTCTTAATATTCTTTATTAAAAACCAACTAAAAACACAAAAGGAGAGGCAGACTGAAGGGCTTCCTCATGGCAGGGGGCCCATCTCTTAGAAAGAAGGACCATCTCTTGCTTTGTCTTTGTCTTCCCCATTAGAGGCTCCTGGAGTGCTCCCTGGCATCATCTGTAATCACACACCCTCAGTAGAACTCTGAAAGAGTGATTTTTCTTTAATGAAAAAGATTGAGGCCACTGGGAGGGGAGGAGAGGGAGGAGCTGGTGTATGTGTTTGACAAGCAGAAAGAATATGATATTCTTTAACTTCACATCACATATACATAAGTGGAATAAGCTAACCTATTAAAATTTTAATTTTGTACTTTCAAAGAGGTTTCACTGAAAATACTAGGTAAATATATTTCCATTTCTGGTGAACATTTTATATAAAAGCACATTAGTAAACTGAATTGCCAAATAGCTTACATCAGGGGACAAAGCTTCTCCCACTGATGACATTTTGAAAGGGACTTTGCAAACATCTCTGTCTTCTATCTTCATTATATATCTATAATATCCAGTAGCAGAGAACTTGGGTAGCTCATCACTGCTAATGATAGTAATGTGGTAATTCAACGTAAGTGATCTTTTCTTTTCTCCAATGTCTCCTCCTCGGCTACAGATTCATTATATTAAATGGGCTAATCTCTTTTATCCCTGTGCCTGAGTCCTGTTTATTCATTTATTCATTCAATGCATATTTATGAACAGGCCCTGAGTATTCAATTGTGAACAAAACAGAAATGGATGTTAACTTCACAAAGTTTATATTTGAGTTGGGAAGACAGGCAATAAAAAAATAAATGAGCATAAATGAGTATATACATACTGCGATAGGTTACACAAGGGAAAAGAATCAGGTGTCATAAGAAAGACAAACAGGAACAGAGATAACTATTATAAGTTGGGGGATAGGAGTCAGAGACTCTCTGGAGGGAAAGAGCCAGAGTGGAAAGTATTCTAGAGACAAAACAAGTGTGTGAAGATCCTAAGCCTGGCTTTCATCTTGTTGTGGTATCTTCCCCTCCCTACTCTGTTTTGGTCTTCCCTTCCTGATGGTCAAAAAGGATTGGAATTAGCTCTGGAAACAAGCTATATGTGTGTAGTTTGCTTCTTACCTGCAGAGTTCTCTGCCAGTTATTTTATATCTGTCTGCTTACACGCTGTGTCCTTGACTAGACCTTATCGTGTCTCTAATGATTCTGCTTTCAATTCCCACGTGTGGATTTTCCCCCCACACCATCAAGCAATTCTCCTATTCCAGTGGGTGTTCTACAACTCAACTCAATTCTGACACTACCTACTTACCTGGGGATAGCATCAGATCCCACAGGTTAAGGGTCCAGTCCTACAAGACTGTTCCCACTTAAGGTGCCAATTGCCAGTCCAGGTTGTTACCCGTACTCCTGACCAACTTGGTATCAATCAGAACTTCCTAAGACTCCCTCCTTGGGTTGGATTAACTTGCTAGAGTGGCTCACAGAACTCAGAGAAACATTTTACTTACTTACAAGATTACTGGTTTATTATAAAAGGACACAACTGAGGAATAGCCAGGTAGAAGAGATTCATGGAGCAACGTATGTGGGAGAGGGCACAAAGCTTCCACGACCTCTCTAGGCAAACCACTCTCCTTGAATCATGATATGTTCATGGAGAACCTAGAAGCTCTCTGAAGCCCATCCTTTTTGTTTTTTATGGAGGCTTCATTACTTAGGTCTCATTGATTATATCACTAACCACTGATGATTGAACTCAATTTCCAGCCCCTCTCCCCTCTCTGGACATTCTTGCCATCTGTACTCTCATTCCACCAAAGGGGTCTAGCTAGTGTCCAATTATGTTCACTGAGATGACAACAAATACCATTTCTTTAAATCAAGTCAAAGAGTCACATATAGGGTGTTTATGAGCATGAGTTCTGGAGCCTGGCTTCTGACTGTGAATACTGGCTCAACAATTTATTGGCTGTGCGACCTTGGGAAAAACACAACTTTTTTCTCCCTTAATTTTTTCAACTATAAAATGGGGTCATAGTGTTTACCTCACAAGGGAGTTAGAAGGATCAAAGGAAAATGCACATGAAGCACTTAAACTGGTACGTGGAACATAGTATCTGGAAATATTATCTAGAGTCACAAAAGGAAATTAATTGGCAATTGGTTATGAAATCCAGCATATATATTAGCAGACTTAGCCAAAGAAGCATAAAAAATTAGACTGTAAATACTAAAAATCTAGGTATAAGATTCGAATGTATCTACATTAAGGCTGAACTGTTAAAGTAATGAGTTTTGTGCCATAATTTTCCTTAATTTTTTTCTAATCTGAAACAGGAGTAATACCACTTTGTTATGACTGAGCACGAGTGAGTTATCCTTGACTTCTGGAAAAAAAAGATATGTGGAGATCCAACAAAACAAGTAGATGATTTTCCACTTCGGGCTCTACCCCTACCCTAGTTTCCTCTCATTCTCAACTGAGAGGTTTGGACTGGATGATCCATTATATAGTTCTGTGATTATTTCTAGACACTCAACAATGCCTACAGCTTTGAATAATTTAAATATGAAATGGGTGCTTCCTGAAAGGACCTCATTTATCTCTGAAAGATGCATGACAGACATAAGAATCTAAATAGCAACATCTGACAATAACACCCAACTCTATGAATTTGTTACGTGAACAACAAATGGATCATATTGTGACATGAGAAGACTTACTGTAGGACATGGAAATTAGATCAAGGCACAAAAGTCATAAGTTTAGCCTGTTGGCTTTCCCAAAAGCACACGGCTAGTTTGAAATGCTGTTTGCATAAGAACATGACCGCCAACTCCAGCCAGCTACAGATTCCTGTCATTAGTAATAAATGACCATGGCAGTCTCAGAAATGAATAGCATCCAGAGTTATGAGATTCCAGATGATGTTTGTTTATGTGCAGCAATTAGAGCCCAGCTGCTATAGGGGGACAGTCATCTTCCCAGCTGAACTTTAGGAAATGTGGCCTTTCATTAAAGAAACTACTCTCAGGGCACCTGGGTGGCTCAGTCGGTTAAGTGTCTGACTTCAGCTCAGGTCATGATCTCACAGTCTGTGAGCTCGAGCCTTGTGTCGGGCTCTGTGAGGACAGCTCAGAGCATGGAGCCTGCTTCAGAATCTGTGTCTCCCTCTCTCTGTCCCTTGCCCACTCACGCCCCTGTCTCTCTCTTTGTCTCAAAAGTAAATAAACATTTTTTTAAAAATTAAAAAAAAAAAAAGACTACTCTCAAGAAATCGAATTTATATGAACCAAAAGAAGTCGACCTTGCAAAGATGTGTCAAAAGTGCTGTGTAAAATCACGAACCCCCTCTGGCTCATCCTGACACCCCAATCACAACAGCTTGAGCAATAGTAGATGACATTTATTTAACAAGAAAGGACCTGCCCTGGGACCGCCACCGGCTACAAAAGAAAACCATCATGAACTTACATTTGGATTATAGACCCAAACCTCTCTTTGAAAGAAGTTTCAATTCTAAGATCCTCGATTCCATAAGGAACTGATGTAGTAGAAAGTTATGGGTGGGAAGAAAAGAGGGAAAGCTGGGAAGAAGCCGCCCTAGGAGGAAACTGGCAGGAAGTTTATCTGGGAAGCGAGACAGAACTCCAAAGATGATTCCTGGATCAGTGGGGGTGGTTTTGTCTTGGAGAGTGTACAGGCTGCATTACTACTATCAGTGTTGTTTTTATCCTGTATCCATTGCTCCATACAACAGTTTCAGGTTCTGGCACTGCTCGACCTACAAGGATGTGGGGTGTATTTGCAGTAGGCATTTGAAGAGATTTGTCATTGGGTGGAAGGCAGAATCTGTTGGAAAGACTTTCTCCCTACGTTTCATTTCCCAAAAAACCCTTATTCCGAAGATTATCCTAGGTGTTCCAGAAAGAGGCCATTTGAAAGGCTCCTGGGCCTCTAATTTACTTATTTGACTTTGAGAGCTACTTGATGTGATAACTGCTAAAAGTGGATTTGAGAACTTCAAAGGGTGACTTCTATGGGGGAACTGAAGATAAAGGATCCCAGGTGATTGATGAAGCAGGCTCTTCCTCTAATCTCTGGCAATGTCCAGGGGAAGAGGGAGGGAGTTGGAAACCTCTGGATATATGCAGTAAATCACATCTCCTGACCTCACCAAAAATGCCAAAGCCATTTCAAGGCACAGGAAGAGTGGTGACTCAAGACTTAAGGTTCGATGGGAGCTAAGCCAACAGCCATCTCCACAATAACCATCATGGACAAAAAGGCCTGCGATCAAATGGGTCTCCATGGAACATTAACTCTGCCTACAACATGCAGACCTGGCACAACCCTTAGCAAAACTTTGGGGCATAAACCTCAAATGATCTAATGTAAAACTTTGCACCAACCTCAGAAAGTCAGGTTTGGAAATTAAGAAAATAACTAAAATCCTTATTTCTTCCAAACTGAAGCCAGGGACCTGGAATTGTACCCACCGCTGAGAGAGTTCCAACAGCTGAGAGGAAAGGATTCCATTTTCTCTGCATCAGGACCTAGATATTAATGACATCCAAATGACACATTATCTTAATAGCTGGAACTACACACGATTTTTGTTTTTTAGAAAAGCAACAAAATTGAATTCAAACAAGTAGCTGTTTGAATTTTAATTTTAATGTTTATTTATTTTTGAGAGAGAGAGTACAACCAGGAGAGGGGCAGACAGAGGGGGACACAGGAAGTGAAGCGGGCTCTGTGATGACAGCAGTAAGCCCAACGTGGGCTAGAACTTGTAAACCCAGAGATCATGACCTGAGCTGAAGTTGGATGCCCAGTTGCCCTGTTTTTTATTTTTAAAGTTTATTGATTTGTTTTGAGAGAAAGTGTACGTAGGCACATGAGTGAGGGAGGAAGAGAGAGAGAGAAAGAGAGAGAATCCCAAGCAGCCTCAGCACTGTTAGCACGGAGCCCAACATGGGGCTTGAACCCACGAACTGCAAGATCATGACCTGGGCCACAATAAAGAGTCGGATGCTTAAACAACTAGGCGCCCCCAACAAGTAGCTAGGCGCCCCCAACAAGTAGCTGTTTTCAAAATAGCTAATTGGGACATTCGTTTAATAGCATCCCTCTGTCTTTCGGAGTGAAGGAATTCCATTGTCACCTTCTTTGTGATACTAGACTGGGGGTCCCTGCCCTGTGGGCTTTGTAATTACACAGAACCAGAAGGAAGTCAGCTCAGGGAGTGCTCTACACACTGACTGACAACCCCCAGAGTACCTCATGCACTTGACACAATCAGACCTACTGTGTTGAATTACATTTAGCAGACTCCAATATAGCCTTTAAAACTTTTTTTTTTTGTTTTCTGATAGTGTGACCTCTGAAAGCGCCCCAATAGCATAAGTGCATTAGCTGCATGTATGCACCAAAGGAGATAACATTTCAAATAACAGCGCTGGACTATCTAGCTTTATCACATGTAACATCCCTTTTGAAGTTAAAAACAAGATTATCCTGTAAATGCTTGGCAAGCCACAGTTAATCCTCATTTTCATGAGGAGGCATGAAAGGACCCCCCTAACAATCAATACTGGCTGGAGGTTTTGTGTCATTATTTTGAGAGGTGAATTTGGTGCTCTTGTGGTAGAACTCACCCGTGTCACTATTCTAGATGATTTTCCACTGGTCATAACAATAAGGCATTTTTTTTCCCATAAAATGTCTGTATTGGTCTTTTTAGTATCTGAAAATCTGAATATTTTGAACTGTGCTGCCTCAGCTTTGAGGAACTGGAAACTGCAAACTACGGTTTGTGGCAAAAGATCTCAAACAAATGATAATACTGATGTGTGATTTTTGGTTGTAGAGTATGTTTCCAGGTGGGTATCTTTGTCTTTGCACAGTAGTAAACCAGAATGTTCTGTTTCCCAACAGCCTATAGCTTCTTTGTTATTCCATGTTTGGAAAGAAAGGGGCAATCTACCTGAAAGAAAAGAAGGCCAAGACTGAATACTGAATGAGGAATTCAGTTCTCATTTGTAGGTCATTCTGATCCTGATTATCATGTCAGAGTCAGAGCAGACGGGGTGGGGGGCGCTAAGTAAGACCTCACATATGATGCACATGGTAGAACTTCATTGCTAATTTATTAAATCATGAGACATACTGGTCTGATTTTGACCAGATATTTCTGATTTGTTGATAGAAGACCCTGCATTTCTCAAGCGGGTGTGAATTAAAGGCTTTCTTGCTATTTTAAACTAAACTTCTGTAAGTATCTGATAAAATGATTTAATCTATTTATCTATACACACACACTCCAAAAGAGTTGAACTTATATCATTTAAAATTGACCTCTCAAAACAACTGTTTTAAATTTATCTGGGAGTTAGTTTATAGGTGTGACTGAGTGATGACATGGAAAATTCAATGCCTTTGAAAGAAGAGTTTATTGGGACGCTTGGGTGGCTCAGTTGGTTAAGTGTCTGACTCTGGCTCAAGTCATGATCTCACAGTTCGTGGGTTCAAGCTCCGTGTTGGGCTCTGTGCTGGCAGCTTGGAATCTGGAGCCTGCTTTGGGTTCTGTGTCTCCCTCCCTCTCTCTCTCTCTCTCTCTGCCCCTTCCCCACTCACACTCTGATCTCTCTCTCAAAAACGAATGAACTTTAAAAGAAATTTAAGAAAAATAAAGAAAGAAAAAGGAGTTTATTACTTACAATGCCCAAGAGGAGGTGGCACAGCATACTATGCAGAGCCACACGGAAAAGCACCATAGTTGTCCCAGAGACAGGTGAGTGCAAAGTTTGGGGAGAGCCATTATTACTATAGTTGCAGGAAAGTGTGAGGTGGGGACACGCCCTATCGGGTAGTAAGAAAAACCTAGATGTTAAGGTTTGTGGTCAGAGTTTTGTTTTTTTTTTTTAATGTTTCATTTATTTATTTTTGAAAGAGAGAGAGACAGAGCATGAGTGGGGGAGGGGAAGACAGAGAGACACAGAATCTGAAGCAAGTTCCAGGCTCCAAAGTCTGAGCATAGAACCCCGTGTGGGTCTTGAACCCATGAACCGTGAGATCATGACTGAGCCAAAGTCAGAGGCTTAACTGACTGAGCCACTCAGGTCCCCTTGTGCTGAGGGTTTTTAATAACATTTTTGTGTACCTATGAAAGCACAGGGATGGCAAACTGAACAACTTTGCTTGTTAGCTTGGCCCATGTTTCCAAGATGCCAAATCATCAATTATAGAATATTAACAATTCCACAACAATGTAGACTAGCATTAGTCAACTTACATGTCTTTGCTAGGTATTTGCCAATAAGTAGTCTTTCAAATATTTGAAATTATGTTTATGAAATATTATCAACTTTCCTACAGATGCTTCAGAAAACCTTAGAAACTTTCTTCAAAACTTTTTTTCCCAACTACACTAACTAAATTACTTTTTTTTTCCTTTAATGAGTAAATAATCAATATTTTCCCCTCTCAGAGTGGTATTCTGTATTTCATCATTATTCCTAATCTGGTTAATTAACTGTCCTATGTGCCATTTTGAACCACGTAACCTTTTTTTATAGCGTAAATTCTATATTTTGGTAGAAAGCAATTCACCTTTTAAAAGTTTCATTCAACACTAACCAGAAACTATTTAGCAAGACTTAAACACTGCTATTTTGCTTCTGTTAAGGTTAGGGATAGGCTCTAGTTACACGTACACTTAAATTGTTATTTCTTGGTGCTGTGCATATAGGAGGGAGAGAGAGAGAGAAAATGTAAAGGGTTCAATTAGTATTCTGTGATAATCTGCTCATCACACAGAAACAGCACCTAAGCAGAGGGCTTGACATTCAAAATCAATACTGTGCTGAACATTTAAGTGTCACAGCAAATATCAATAGGCCCAAAGTCGTTCATGTGCTGGACAGTCTAACTGGCAATGCAACCAGAATGACCAATGTATTTTCAAGTTCCTCCCACCAGATTTTCCCCCCTCACTTACATCTAGATACTGAAATATCACAGGGTCAACAAATGCAGAGACCTACATTGGCTCAGTTCACCTGAGCTCCCTAGGATGGCAGCCGCTCATCCCATTATCACACAGGACTTAAACTCAAGCTGCCAGCTTGTGGATCTAATACTCCTCATCCAAGTATAAAGCCTTTTCTTCTTAAATTTCATTCTTTTATTTGTGATGTGGTAAAAGAATTTGAAAAAAAAAGAAAATAATGTTTAAACTAATTGAACAGAAAAATCCAGTAGTTCCTAAACAGCATCCCATATTTGTCCAATGCAGATGCACACTAGAACACCTTTAGGCTGAGTAGACATTGCCAAAATAACCTTACCATGTAACCATTCAGAAACTCCAGGTGACAAGGACCATGGCTGTGTTCAGGAAAGAGCAGGTGACTAGAATAAGAAGACCTCAAGTCCTAACATGTTCATTATTTCCTTGTTGTCTTTAATTTTTTTTAATGTTTATTTTTGAGAGAGAGAGAGAGAGAGAGAGAGAGAGAGAGAGAGAAACAAGCAGAGAAGGGGCAGAGAGAGGGGGAGACACAGAATCTGAAGCAGGCTACAGGCTCTGAGCTGTCAGCACAGAGCCCGACGCAGGGCTTGAACTCAAGTACCCTGAGGTAATGACCTGAGCTGAAGTCCGACGCTTAACTGACTGAGCCACCCAGGCACACCATTTCCTTGTTGTCTTTAACAGTGTTACTTAAGTTATGAACCTCAGTTTCCTTCTAGGACAAGGGAAGAAAATTATCCATGTCTTGCCTATCTTACAGTAATCAAATGAGATAATTAGATCGTGCTGTGCAAATGTTACAAGTTCTTAGTACTATGTCTCCCTCATTTGTTGTAAGGTTTGGATTTATACTATCTAAACATTATTTTGAGTTTGGCCAAACAGCTTGTTATCAACTAAAAATAGCTATTTGTATCAATGACCTCTTATTTTAAGTGGATTATCTCTATATTCTTAAAACAATTCACTTAAAAACTGGTCTTTCAAGGGCACCTGGGTAGATCAATTAAGCTTCCCACTCTTGATTTCAGCTCAGGTCATCATCTCACGGTTTGGGAGATCAAGCCCTGAGTCAGGCTCTGAACGGGCAGTGTAGAGATTCTGTCTGTCTGTCTGTCTCTCTCTCTCTCTCTCTCTCTGACTCTCACTCTCACTCCACCCCCTACCCCTCTCACCTGCATGCTTTCTAAATGAATGAATGAACCCTCTCACCTGCATGCTCTCTAAATGAATGAATGAATAAATTTTTGAAAAGATCGGTCTTTCAGTAACTTTGCTGAAAAGTTTGCTGATTTCTCAAAGCACTGCCTCAAAATTCAAATAAAAAAAATCAAGGATATGCCAACGAGGTGATTAGACATCAGAAACAAAGTCTGGAAGTCCCAGGAGACCAAGGCATCAACAACCACATACTTCACACCACAACTGCAGAGCCAAAACAAAGCTCCATTGGAGGTATTAGAGGACCATGGAGGGGAGCAGCCAGGAGGCTCATGAGTGGCATTCATTTATTCAAATTCGTATTTTCACTATTCAATAAATATCCACTGTATAAAACCACTTGTAACAATGGAGAACATAAAAATGATTACGGCATAGTCCCTTGTGAAAAAGCATCTGTGAAACAACACTACTGACTCTGAAAAACTCTGCAGACCCTCCTCAACAAGGTCCTTGGTCTGAGCTAATCCCACAATAGTACTTTGGGTCTCACTACCTGTAGTGGGTTCAGTAATACCCCCCTACCAAATTTGCATGTCAGAATGTACAAATGTGAGTTTAAGATTCTTGCAGATATAATAATGTTAAGATTAGTTCAAAGTGGATTAGAGCGGATGGTCTTAAAAGAAGAGGGAAATTTGGAAACAGAGAAACATGAGGAAAAGACCATGTGAAGGTAGAAGTGGAGACTGGAAATATGCATCTACATGCCAAGGAATGCCAAGCATTGCTGGCAAATACCAGAAACTACAAAGAGGAAAGACAGATTCTTTTCTAGACTCTTGAGAGGAAGCACGGCCCTGCCAACAACTTTATTTTAAACTTCTCACCTCCAGAACTATGAGAAAATAAATTTCTGTTGTTTTAAGCTACCCAGTTTGTGATACTTTGTTATGACAGCCCTAGGAAACTAATTTACTATGGACATTAAGACCTGCTTTTTCTCTTTTAGAACAAATGTCATTTAGATGGCACGGAAATTGATTCAACAGATATCAATATAGTATAAAATAGGATTGAGTGCCAAAAGGATTAGAAAGGAATAGAGAGATCAGGGGACAAGAAAATTACAGAATGGAATACTTGATTAAAGCTAATTTCTTAGGGTTAATTATATAACACTTAATCTAACTCACTTTACTGAGAAAGTCCTGAAGAAATGTCACTTGAGCACTGACAATATTAATATTCTCTTTAGGGATTCCATTCACTGCACCACTCAGTGTGGCTGGCCCTGCCTCATTTCACCCATCATCCTGGTCTCTCCTAGCTTCCAAAGAGAGGGTCTCTAAGTCCCCAAAGAACCCATATCCATCCCACAGCCAAACGTGACCAGTTTGAAAGCAGCATCAACTCCATCATTTGCTATAATTTATAAAGGGAGAGAGGAGGGGAGGTAGGTCAAGGGTCTAAAATGTCAGGCATCATAGTAATTACTTTTACATGTATAGATTAATCATTCATTCATTGGACACTCATAAATGTCTCTCCTATTTTTATTATGCATTTCTTAAGTGCATAGCATTACACCAATTTTCCGGGACTCTAAGTTGGACAAGAGAGTAATAGTCCTTGCCTTCTTTCCCATTTACATCCCTTTTTGCCTGATTCTGGGAGTCATATCTTGGTCTGACTGCTGGGTTCCTGTGTTGCCTCCACGCCTCACCTGACACCAGGCCAAACTCCTGTCAGCCTATCAAATTCCCTAAAGTACGTTTACCAACCTGAATCTCTTATATTCGCCCAGATGACTGGATTGGGCTTCCTCCTTGACACTTCACATCACTCCAGAGTGTTCCCCATTGTCTTTTTTTTTTTAATGTTTATTTTTATTTTTGAGAGAGAGTGAGGGACAGAGAGAGAGGGAGACAGAGAATCTCAAGCCAACTCCATGCAGTCAGCACAGAGCCTGATGAGGGGCTCGAACCCATGATCTGTGAGATCATGACCTGAGCCTTGATCAAGAGTCAGACACTTAACCAAATGAGCTACCCAGGCACCCCAATCCTGTTGTCTTTTTTTAAGGCTTAATCTCCACTGTCACCAAGGTCAAGCCTAGAACCTTCTAATGGCTGAGGATCTGTGGCTAGCCTCTGATTGATTTCTTTACCTAGAGCTACATTCTTCCCCTCATATGCTGCATTCCCCTAAATCATTCATTCCATCTGTCAGGTAGGCATTGAATATTTATGTAGAACTTACTGTGTGTTGGAATCCACTCTAAAGGTAAGTGCTAAATGTAGTTACAGTTTTTCTGTCATGGAACTTAGGTTATACATTAAAAGACCAACAGAAAGAAAAAGAGAAAAAATGTCTAAGTAGTACACAAATAAAAACACTGCTAGGACTAAGACATTTTATTTGAAAAAAACAAAAACAAAATGCAAGGTGATGAAACAGAACTTTGAGTAAGACCTTCCTAAGGAAATGTAATTTAAACTGATATTAAAACAACAACAACTAGCCCTATGGAAAAGCACACAAGGCCCAGCAAACAGCCTGTGCAAAAATGCTGAGGAACTACACAGCATATTGTATTCCAAAAAAAGAAAGACGACATATAGGCATAGTGATAAATGAGAAAATTGACTATATCAGGTTCCTACTGCTGCTGTCACAACTTTCCACAGACAACACAAGTTCTAGAGGTCAAAATCTGAAATGGGTCTCACTGGGCTAACATCAAGGTGTCATCTGAGCAATATTCCTGTTGGAGGCCCTAAGGGAGAATCCATTTGCTTGCCTTTTCCAGCATCTAGAGGCCACCTGCATTCCTTGGTCTGTGGTCCCCTTCCAGCAATCACATTGTTCCAACCTCTGCTTCCATCACCACTTCCTATCCTCTAATTCTGACCCTCCTTCCTCCCTGTGTGTGTGTGTGTGTGTGTGTGTGTGTGTGTACATGAATGAAAATGGGAAGGTACAAAAGGTTTTAGGAAGAAAAGTGTTGTTTTCTAACTTAAATTTTTAAAAAGATCACCTATACCATTATGTGGAAAAAGAATTCAAGATGGGAGGGAGGGCTGATTAGAATCCATGAGAAAAGATGCTATTTCCTGTAAACTGGGTAGGAGATGGTCAATGTCCAGACTAAAATGGTGGCAGTAGAGAGGAAGAGCAGAAAGAAAATTCAATTATACCAACTCATCTAGATATTAGATTATATAATGATGAGTGAAGGAGAGAGCAAGAATCCAGGATGACTTTTAAATTTTTCAAAATTAATTTATGGTGAAGCTATTTGGTGAGATGGGAAAGACTAAGGGATAAGTTAGGGAAGGGCTTAGAATTCTATTTGAACATGTTAAATTTTAATTGTCTATGGAAAGTAAAGGAGAGACATATCACTAGTTTCTCATGTGAGTTTAGAAGTCAGAAGAGGAATGGGGCTGAAGAAATTAATCTGGGAGTTACCTAAAAATAACTTTCAAACTGATAGTGATTGAAGAAGTCACCTAGGAAGAAAGTAGAAGTGAGGAGGGTGGGGGGAAGGTGAGGGAGAATGAAAGAGGAGGGGGAGGGGAAAAAGAGAGTTCTTATCACATAAGATTCCTTGAACTCCCAGACACCAACTGTTAGTCTCCGACCTTTTCAGACTTAGCTGTCATCTTACACTTGGCCTCTTACTTCTCTGGCTGATTCTTCCAGTCCTTCCAAGTTATATTCCTACCCTCCTGGGATATTATACAAGCCTTCTCACGCCCATTTGAACTCAAATTCTAGCTTTCATTTACCTGTTCTCTACTGTCACCATCAATAATTCCTACTCATCATTAAATGTGAAATTTTCCATGTTCCTCAGCTAGTGACTTACAAATGAAGCTACCTCCCATCAAAGGGTCACCTATTAAAATACTAATCCCTTCCTAGGAGAAAAGCCTTGGGTTCCCATAGTTCCAGAATTATCACAAGACCATTTGGCAAATGTCTTGGAATCCAATAAAATAAGAAGAGAGTCTGACTTCAGAAATCCAGCGTAATGTCCTTTACCTTTCACATAGGGAAACTGAGACCTGAAACCATATTCAATGTTTTACAGATAGATGCTGACCAAGAATTCAGGTGGCAATAACCTTTACATAGATGCTTTCTGCTAAACCATGTTATTTCTAGACAAAAGGAACGATCTGATATCAACATGCTCTTGTCCCCCTAGACAACGACAAAGGCTATGGAGACTCAGGGCTTTTTCTGTACTGTGAGATTTAAAACAAAAATCCCAAACCTCTCCTAGAGATAACTAAGCCCTCAGATACTTCTTTATACAAAGAAAGAAAATGGGAGTAATCATACTGCCCTAACTATAAGAAAAAGCTAACATGATTGTCTCCATTGTGTTATGCTAATGAAATATATCCAGTCAGCAACCCTAGAGCTTTAGATTGTTCTCTTCTAGAGATGGGCAAAACTCTAAGTCTTAACTGCATGTTTAAAAGGAGGACCAGAGAGGAGCTAATTCAATTTCCACAACCATTTCAATCTCTGACACTCTTTCTAGACTTCAGCAGCTCCTGATGATCATCAATTGTGAAGGTGTTTTTTGGCTACGCTAGGAACTTAACTAAACCAGTAACTCATTTCATAAGTCACCGAACAGTTGACAAAGGATAATGACTTCCAGTCAATCTTAAACTGGGGATAGATTCGAACCAAAGACATAACAGTGAAAGTCCTCTACCCAGTGTCCATTATGCAGCTCAAGGTAAATTTATGCTTAATGCAAAAGATCTGAGTGGTAATTAATCTTCAAGGATGCATTTAGCTGTGACTTGTCTTCCTGAAAGCTTTGGAAAGTGGCATTCGCAAACTCCTCCACATTAAATAGGTGTGACTATGTGTCCAGGGGTTAGCCAAGCACAGCATGTTTTCGTAGTACTCACTGGAGCAGCAAAGTAAAATTCAATTCAAGTTGAGGATACATGATAATATTAGAGCTTTGGTGATTGATTTTTTTTTTTAATATTGTGCTGTGGAAGATTTCTATGGTAGGTGATAGGAAATTTTTGACATTAATCAGTGTTTCCCAAATCTAGTATTTAAAAGATCTCTGTAATAAATATATCCATTATTATAAGTACATTGAAACTTTTAGGTAAGAATATTCTACTATTAATAGATTTTTTTAAAACATTTCATGAACACTGAGATTCTTGGCAGAAAATTGCATTAATATGCTGTTAAACAGAGTAAAGTTCTTTCTTTGCAGAGCACAGAGACATTCACAGAATTATTCTAGCTGGAGGAGAGACCAAAAATCTCTGATTTAAGCAACCCATTTTGTACCTGAGAGAATTGTAGTCCAGGGTGCTCCCATGATTTCCCTACACTCACCCAGCTTAGACTCTAAACCAAATCTTTTAACTCGAGTCCAAAGTAGTTTTGACTTTATCATACTTTCTTACCCACTGCATATCTGGTGAAATAAGGCAGAAAATACATAATCACATAATTAACATGAAAATATATAATTATTTTTAAAAACATGATTACATTTTAATCTATGCATTATTTGTAAAATAACTATTGCTCCTGCCAAATGAAATGCTTTCTTCCAGAAAAACTCATCAGTCCAGTAGCCTGTTTATTGAGTATGAGCCACGTACTTTAACAGTACTTGTGGTAATTTGAGAGAGGGCTCAAAAGTGAACAAAACACTATTCCTGCCCTGGAGGAGATTATGATAAAACTGGGAATAGTAATAATGTTACAGCAAAATCAGCACTGGGACAGCAATTTAAGGATGGGAGAGGGAAGATAACGGTGTCAGAGGAGGCCTTTTAGTAAGAACTAAAATTGAAAATGGTTTTGAAAGTAGGATTCAGAAAGATGGAAGAAACTAAACATCAAAAACTGGAAAAACAAAATAAGCAAGTGAATGAAGCTGGAATCTGCAGTCACAGTGTGACAGGGACCCGAGCAAGCCAGTTGAAAGGTAAGCAATTATTTTGCTTTGAGAAAGAGTGGAAGACCTCCTGGCCCAGCCTCTTTGGTTTCAGCTCCTGGCTCATGACCATACTTTCCACTCAGACACAATGTTTGGAAAATCATTTGGGGACTCTAATTTGCATTTATTATTTTGCTTTTTGTTGCTTTCTGCTTTCCACAAAAACTTTGCCTTTTATAGCCTCAGTTTTCAAATTTTGCTTTATCCATATGCTATAATGCAGACACTATGAGAGATCCCAGAAAACAAGGATGCGATGAACACGATCTTAGCTTTTTTATGGGAAGACAGATACTTGGGAGTAATTACAATGAAATCGGGCAATATATATGTATGATAAAAGCAGGACAAAATGATATGGCAATGCATGGTATGTGCATCTATTCAAGCTCAAGTACCTTAGAAAAGGTTCCCATTGAAAAGGGGAAGTTGGTTTGATATCTAAACAATGGGTGATGGGTATGAGGTAACTAAAATAAGAGGATCAACATGGAGGTTTAGGGTGAAATGTTCTAGGCAGAATTATCAGCATGTATAATAGTATAGAAGCAAGAGAGAACATGAGAAGTTCCAAGTACTGGAAAAAGTACAGGAAGTGGGTCATGGCTGATAGATGAGGCTAGCAGGTTACAGATAGAAGGCAATCACAGAGGAACTTAAAAACTGAGATATGGAATTATATTTTCTCCTTATGATAAAAGCTTAAACAATTTCAAACAGGTTCTTTAGGTCAGCTTTCTTGCTGGGCTTGTACCAACCTTATTAATAGAACTCATAAAAGATGGTATTTAAAATGGAACAATGTTCTGCAGAGTTTTAGAAACCAAAGCAGTGGTTCAGATTGCTATCTCAAAGGCAATAAGGAAGGGAGATGCATTAAACACTGTCTAAAGAAATGTGACATAAAATTGTGTTTTATATATAAATTCCATAGAAATACCCCCCCCCAAATGATGGCAACGAGAAAGAGGAAAAAAAATTACATGGCAGATGCTATGTCCATTAGATGATATAGCAATTGGCACAATGTGAATTCAGTGGACTTCTAGTGCAATAGCCCCTTAAAGTTTTGGTAGTTCACCTAGGAGATTATTCTCACCTTCCAGTTATAGCTTCAAAATGATGATTTTTGAGCATTTAGAATAGCATAAGTCTTATAATTTCAACTTTCTCATATCTGGCTAGTAATTTTGGAAAATAATTGGTTCAAAGTCCTCAACTTAATACTGTATACAATTAGGAAAATCTATAAAGGCGATTGTAATTTTGAAATATATACCTTTTCTAGAGGAAATTAACCATGGTATGTAAGTAGACATATTTAAAGAGCATCTGCTAGAATATGAGTAAGTAAATTGCACTCACCTTTCTTACTCTAAGTGTTCATGGAAACATTAAGACCACAGGCATCAGCATCAGGGTTAAAGATACTAGCCATTCTAGGTGTGTCAAAACACAAGCAACCCAGCTATTCTACTGTGAGTCCTGGTTTTACTTAAGGCTCATGGCTCTCACAGGTAAAATTATGGTAGCCAAAACTCTTGCATTTTTTTACTTACTTCATAGCCCAACTAAAGAAGCTCTCCAGAATTATTCACCCCTTTCTTAGTATTTCCAATTAAACACACTATGTGCCATGTAACAAAAGCAGACCCTCAGAATGCAATTTGAATGGAGCCAAGACCTATGTGGTTCTATCTCTTCTTGGACCAAGAAACACAATCCAGAAAATAAAGTCATTTCAAAATAACTCAACATTTGTGCTTCTATTTCCCAAGAAGCATAAGGATGGTTTAAATATATAATCCATGGGCAACACTTACTAAAATTCATTGGACTCTTAAGTTTACCTTCCTCATATTCTGCAACTGTTGTTCCAAAAACTCTCTCTTTCACCCTCCTGGAAAAAAAATGAAATGCTAAAGGAAGCAAAGTCCAAAACTAAATAAAAGCCTTCCTCCACACTCAGTGTGATGAATTTTCTTCTCCTTCTTTTTAGTTCTTTATTATATGAGTCAAGCCTTCCCTTGAATCATATTTTTCCCTCTAGCTTAACTCAAAACTCACTTTTGCCTTCTGGAAATTCATTTCCAAAGTCCAAAGATTCAGTCTGGCACAAAGAAGTCCCCTCAGAAAGATAAGTGGGGCAAAGAAGGCATGTTGGCAACATCTGGGTGGAATGACATGAGAAGGGCAACCAAGGCAGACAGAGACCCAAAATTATTATTGAAGAGTGAGGACTGCAAACTCTTACATGGTAATTGTATTCTCCTTCAGAATCCCACATGCCCTCCAGTCTCCACCTTTCACTTCTTCCCTCCTCTTTTCACCATCCACACTCTCTGATTCTTGCCTGCTTTTCTCAGTGCTCTGGCTCCAAACATGTGACTCTATATCCGGGTCATGGCACTTAAATCTTTCACTCTCTTAGATGCCCATCCTCCCCTGCAGGGTCCCTTTCCTAACTTCAGTATCTCCACTTTCCTGGTGATGATTCCTAACCACGACACATGGTCATGTTATTTTCCTCTTACTTCTACTTGAACATGGCTGTAAGGGTTGCTGGAACTTCTTTCTTTCTTACTTTTGCATACAAATGCTCAGATTTCTCATTTAATCAGGATCAGCAGTCTGACAACTCCCAGAAATTTGCAAATTTTGATTTTGAGATTCAAAATAATTTGCAGTCTGATGGTGTGTTATGAAATAATACAATGTGGCAAGCCCATCTTAAAAGAATCAAATAAAGTGATAATGGTACAGAGAGTTTCATGTATTTATTTCTGTTGTCATTTGCATGCCTGACATACAGCCTTCCTTCAAAGGATCCAAGAGCACTTTTAGTACTTTGGCCTGAGATTTATTTGACAAAAACTTGTGCTTTTAAATCACTACCATGTCTTGTCTAGATAGGTAATGTTTACCATATGGGCACATTTGTGTTTATTTCAGTATTGAAGTCTTCATGCTTAAAGACATCTTTCTAAAAAAAAAAAAAAAGTGATTGGACAGGCAACATTTAAATGATACACAAGGTAATAGCTTCATGGTCTCATAACAAGGTGTAGTTGTAGAAATTGCAAGAGGTAAACTTGAGAATCATTTCCCAGACTCAACAGTCTGGGATGTTATTTTGTTTACTCGGCTAATACTGTTATTGATGAAACTTCTCTAAACTTAACATTAGGCTGTTTTTGATATTGGGAAACCTGACCAAAGACCTCATGAAAGGTATAATCTGTAGCCTTCCTAAATGTAGAGCACACCCTCAATGCAGCTAGTTTGAGTAGAGGAAAGTCTTGCCTAAAAACAAGAGGGCTTAATTTATACTTAAGGAGACCAGAAAAGAATTCCAAATGGTCGGGTAGCCTAAAATCACCACAGCAGGAATGTCCAAGATTCAATAATAGACTGTTTTTGTTGCTGTAAACATCCTCCATTATCCCAAATATTTTGCATATTCACAGACATTTCATACAGTTTGTTTGTTGGCCAATTACATCAAGATGCTGAGTTCAATCTTTGGTCAGCATAGTGCGTAGAGAAGAGACAAATGGGAGGGAAGCCACAATGTAGTCTAAGCCCAGATGCAGGAAAGATGTGAGGCCAGAAATGCTTAGGAAATGACAAGACTCTGGGATTTCACCAAAGTCTTAGGACATGAGCCATTCCATAGAATATGGGGGTGAACTGGGCTGGTTGTTTTTCATCCTCATGGAGTATAGTGACTTCTGCTGATATCGAAGTTATATTCCATTTTCTCCTGGCATCTTCTGTTATGTTTTAAGCCAAAAAATGAACTATCACAGAAGTTTTTTTCCCCTTTTATGTTTCTATTTATTCAAATCCATTCATGATTGCTCAAAGTTATATCTGTGTCATTTGCTCAAATAGATCTTATGGGTATTTATAACTCTCCAGCTATTCTCTCATTCTCATTTTGTTTCTCTCTGCCCTCTGCCCCTCCTTTCTCAACCACTTGTTTCATCCAAAGTTTGTGAATTACCAATACTCTTTCCTAAAGTCCCAATTTAAGATAAATACATACAATTAGCCACTTATTTGCAGACTTCATTCTGCCAACTGGAATCAAAGTTTACAAGTGTCACTATTGCTCATAATTTAACTAAATATACCTTTTAAAGTTCTTTCATATTTTGAGAACTTGTTCATTCACTTTGCATCTACACATTATACAATCACCTAACCATCATAGTGTTGCCAGGGCATAGGCAGTGTTCCATCAAATCTGTGAGCCTAGACAACATTTCAGAGAAATAGATCACACCTTCCCTAAGTGAATTTGATGCTGTATGTAACATCATGTAGAGCATAGAAACACAGACAGGCAGGATACAGATGGCAGGAAAGTGAAAGGTTATGTAATCCATTCTTTTAGATGAAGAGACTGAGTGTTTAAGATACTTGCCTAGGAGCACCTGGATGGCTTAGTCGGTTAAGCATCCACGTGGTTTCAGCTCAGGTCATGATCTCACGGTTTCGTGGATTCAAGCCCCATGTCAGACTCTGCACTGACAGTGCAAAGCTTGCTTGGGATTCCTTCCCTCTCTCTCTCTGCCCCTCTCCCACTTGCACTGTCTGTGACCCTCTCAAAGTAAATAAACTTAAAAAAAAAACTTGTCTATAAAGTTAATGGAAAATCTTGGACCAGAAACTGTCCCTGGTTTACATCAAAAAGAATAAACAGGAAACAGGAGACTCCCCATAATTTTTTAGGGAGATTATTTCTATTTTCTATCTCCATATCATAATCCTATGGTATACTGATCAAGAAGCTTTTGGGGGGTAATGAGGAGGGTAGATTTACTCTATTTCAAAATCTTGTAAAACATTATAGGAAATTTTTTCAAGCATACCAAAGAGTTCAAAAAATGGAAATGTTTGGATTTGTTTATAGCCTCCTGTGATAATTATTTTAAAGGGAATAGGACCTTTTGGAAAAATAAATTATTTTATATTCAACAGAAGTCAGTCACATTAACTTAGAAATAACTCATGAGACAGTGCACACTCAAACCATATCCTCTGGACCATCATGTTCAATGGGACCTTTAAGTGAAGCAAAATGTCATTAGCATCTTATGCAGTACCATGATATGCCATTATCCTTCAGGCAAATTTTTCATTCACAAGATGTTAGCCTTTAAGACGCCAATGCCAAATCAAGTATGTATTTATTAAGTACCAAGCTAGGGGATATTGCTCCACATACCAGTTCCTGACACAGAGCCATAGAATGAGAAGAATCTGATAATGGATAATGCAAAAACATCATGGGATTGACCTTAACGCATCCTTGAGAACACATCAATGATGCATTCAGGTTACACAAAAGAAGAGGATAAATTCTACAAACTCTTTTTTTTTTTAAGGAAATTTGTTTGGATAGTCTTTTTTTGTAATTTTATTTTAGATAGACGTGGGCAAGGAGAGGGGCAGAAAGAGAGAGAGACAGAATTATAAGCAGACTCCATACTCAGCACGGAGCATGATGTGGGGCTCAATCCCAAGACCCTTGGGTAATGACCTGAGTGGAAACCAAGAATTGGACACTCAAATGACTGAGCCACCCAGGAGCCCTGGACAGACTATTTAAGGCCAAAAAACAGAAAGATCCAAGTTTTCAGTCCTGCTATATACTTTGATTTGTTCCAGTTACTATGTTTTTCTTATCACATCCGTGTTTCTGTATCCTGTGTGACCTTTGTCACAGGACTTACCTTGTTTTGGAGCTGTCCTTGATGCTTACCTCAGACCTGGAAATCAGCTTTCGGGACAGATCCAGCCTTTAATTCCCTAATGATGAAGAGTCTACTTTTCATGAACCAGGTACTTACCTCTCTGCCCACTTTGGGTTGCACCACTACCCCCCTATGGACCTGGAAGAAAATGTGCCAATTCTACCTTCCCCGGCTCTCCTCTGCCATGTTTTCCCAAGTCTGATTCTCCTTACAAATTCTTCCTCAGTCCAGTCTTCCTGCCACAGCTCCCTACTTAAATACGCATGTAAACAGTAATTACTATTATAAGTGAAAGTAGTTTGGTACAATGGGAACAACACAGAGCTGGGTGTCAGCAAATCTGGTTTTTAGTTATGGCTCTGATACTAATGAACCATGTGACCTGGACCAAGTCATGTAGAATTTCAGAAATCAGTTTTCCCATTTACAAAATTGAGACAATGACATATTCTCTATATTACTACTGAGGGCAGTTGTAAGGCTTACACAAGACTATAACATGAGACCAATTCTGAAAAATAAGTATAGTTATCTATGTTTGCAAAATATTTAATGTTTTAGTCAAAAGGATCACTAATTACAATGTTCTTTCTTGAAGCTTCTAATCCCTAACTTTAAGAGATGGGAGATGAAGTTTTAATATTCATTTCTTCATCTAGTAAATTAATGAGTACTAAAATAAAGCTATGTTGCACTGAACACTTCGAAGGTTAGGATTATTGGGAATATGAGATGTAATAATTATAAAGTGAGAGGAGATCAAGTAATACACATTTTGATATTCATTGATCAGGAAAATCCCTACTTTTTGGATGTGGGGAGAGGTAGTCTTTTATATTGAATAACAATTATTTTCTAAGTTTGGAATTCAAAGAGAAAGATATCAAAAATAATCTCACAACACTAAGAAGATTCACTGGAAGGGCAGAAGAAAGGAATGGAAAAAGAAAAAAAGGTAAAAATAAGGGAATAAAGGAAGAAGGGAGGAATGAGTGAAAGAAGGAGAGAGAAATGGAAGCAGGCAAGGAAGGTGGGAAGGAGGGAAAGAAAGAGGTTGTTCATTAACAAGCCACGTTACTGGAGTCACTCAACTTAGCTGGACTTGATTTCTTCAATTGACAAAAAGACTGGGACTAAAGGACTACTAAGATCTTTTCAAAATCTATGGGAAATTCTGCAATTTTAATTCTCTTTTTGAACTCCATGAGGCCAAGAACTGCTTGCTCTGTGTAAGGGAAAGCTGGAAAAGCACTATTATGAAGCACCACTCTCCAATACATTTTGTGACAATGAAGAGAAAAAGAAGGTCAAGGATACTTCTGCCATACAGTGTTAGACAGCAAATAGCTTTTCACCTTATTAAAAATTATCAAGTCTTTCAGCATGAGGCTAATGTGCTGAAAGCAGCCATTGAAGCTGTCTGTTAACCATTAAACTAAACAGAATACTATTTCATGCCTGACTTCCCTCAGCTATTTGAAGACTGCAGTGGCAAGAAAGGTAGTGGGGAATCAAGAAAATCAAGAATTTCTCTTTGTGATGAGAGGAAGGCTATTCTGATTTAAGTCTTCTACAAAGAGCACCAATACCCTACCCATGGGAGAACACTTTTGCAGATGGCACTGCCTACTCAGATGATAGCACACTTGTCTGTCTTCTTCACAGTAAAAGGGAAAGGAACAAAATGAGGTAACACAAAGCTTCACAGATGATAAACACAGTGATAATACACTGATCTTGGGATCAAGCAATTAAATACACACTACTTTATATTTCACAAAACTATCCTGGTCCAAGGCAAAACTGAAAATCAGGTGGGTCAAAAATTCCCTCTGTCATTCCAAGATTTCCCTTTTAACCTCTCTTTCCTCAAACTCCCTTTTCCTTTACAATTTTCCATTTCTCTCCATTTATTAGGATCCAATAATACCTTAACATGGTTCCTCCATCTTGCAGCTTATAACTTATTCATACTGAAGTGTTAAGAATTTACTGGGTGGTCTTTTCTGAAATTGTCTGACTGTGAAATAGAATACTGACGAGTGCAATGGTTAACCCAATGGCAACATGACATGATAAAAGCATATAAAACTATAATTCACAAGTTATGCCTTAGCTTTGTGTGGCCCTTGCCAACTTCTCTCTTGTGAAACTCAGTTATCTCCCATTGAAAATGATCTAGGGATTACTGATGATTCAGGAATTAACAAGGCTCAACAAGAATTTCAGGCTAAACAGAAGAAAATATGTATGGACTTGGAAAAACTCAAGTATGTCTCATGACATGACAGGTTTCCAAATGCTCCATATTCTGTTCGAGATGGGCAGGCTTGATGAGAAGCAAGTGTAGGCACTACTGTTTACTTGCAAATATAAGATAGTTATTTTCCTATTATCTACCAAAAAATGTTCCATAACTCACCAACACAGCTATCTGGTTGATGTACATGCCACTTTAATCTCCCTCAGGCACAGCTGTGCATCACTGCTCAAATTGGCAAAAGTGCCCACTCTCCTTTTGTTTCATCCTGGCAGTGTTAGTAAATCACTTAGAACATAATTCCTGCCAAGCCTGCATGCACTTGACAAAGTAACGGGACAATATAATGTTGTGAGTCTATTGATGACATTCTACAAATTCAACAAAATATGAGAAGTTGATTTTTCAAGTCCATTTAAATAAGGCCAATGAATTTCTCTTTGTCTCTTGAGAGAGGTTAATCTCAGGATAAATGGTACAGGATTGAGAGAACATTCCCAGGTGGTATCCGAGGAAACCATGAGCCATAGACCAGCAACTGAGTAGATAGAGCACTGCATGAGACAGTCTGTGAGAAAAGATGAAGACAGATTAGGTGAAATGGTGCACAGTGACACAGAAAAAGTCATTTTTCAACTACTTCTGGGAATTCAGGCCCAGGGCTCTAGCTGATACTTGGGAAGATGTAAGAAATTTTAATATTTGAGACCTCACCATTCTGTGGCCCTATATAAACAGATTCAACTCTAAGCTGCCCATCACTAGGGTTGTTATCCTTGGTTGTACAGTGTGTATACTGTACAAAGGTATTTGGTCAAGGAGTGGGTGGGACTTGAAATAGTCAATAGTGCACTCACTTAGTTCTGCATCTTAGCAAAAAGTTGGATCTGCCCTGAGTGGGGGATGGAGTAGTATTTGTCCCTCATTTCACAAAGATGACATAAAATTTAGAAAAGGCCTTGCCCCTCAGAATCATCTGGGAAGCTGTTAGGTTGACAGTTCATTCTGTGTATATATATTTTAAACCTATACAGACCTGCTGAGGTAGACTCTTTCAGAGACGTGGTCCATGTGCTTATTATTTAAAGAGCAATGCAAATTATTGAACAGGCAGACAATTCTGTCAACTACTGACCCAGAACATCAACACACACCTTTTCAAGATTTCTATTTCCTCAATTCATACTCCTCCTCCTTCCTTCCTTCTTCCCTCCCTCACACACTCATTCACTTTCATTCTATCATGCCTATCACCAACTATTTCCCATTGGCAGGAACCCAGGAATTTACTTTCTCTCAAAAACAAAGCCATCAAAGACAATTCTCCCGGAAGATATGATCCTTTGGTGAGAAAAAACAAAAGTATCAAGATTGTTTTCCTCCTTGTTGCCCTTCTGCTGTTCCCTTCTTTCAGAGTGGTGCAATGGGGTTAGATTCTGAGAGGCACTTCCTACTATTAAGGGCTTGGTGAAGTCATGGAGGAACCATTGCAGCTGGGTGTTCAGGTCTGGCTCTACTTTAGGCCTTAAGGAAAAAGAAGAGAAGAGGTTCCTGAAGTTTTAGTTCTTTCAATAGATTCTCAAGGCAAGAAAGCCCAAAAGGAATTCAGAGCCTTGCTAGAAAAGTGCTAAAGTGTGCATTTGGATGTAGCAAGTGCTCAGAAAACCAATTATGCCAACACAAGATTATATTGAACAGGTCTCACTGAGCCCACAGATGAAAGTCTAATGATCTTAGGAATCCTTAAAATACTATTTGCTTCCAAATACTGAGCAGCACAATTCCCCACATCAAAGTCTTCCAATTGACTAGTCAAAAGTCAAAGAAATCCATGAAGAACTTTTTGCTCTTCAGAATTTCCAGATACAATTTGACACACTGCCAAAATACACACTTTTTTAATGTCAAATATCTGCATCTAGGTGGTCTGATTGCTCTTTTGGCTTCATCTATCATCATGCCCAGGTAGAGGATTCTCAAGCATTTCCTTTTAATCTCACCTTTTTCATGGATTCCAGTCTCATATGTCAAATTATGGGGAAAAATGGACATTGTCATCAATGTCATGAACTCAGCATATCAAAAATGTTGAGCTCATCATAGCCATGCTCAAAGGATGTCCAAGTTTCTGCTCTCTAGTTCTGAAACATATTCCTAGTTATGCTAAAAAAAAAAATCTCAGAGTTTCATTTTGTTGCCTTTTCTTTTCATCCTTTTCACATCTGATCAGAACTCAAGACATGTCCTCTATTCACATTATGTCTTGAATCCATTCTTTTACTTCCATTCTCATTACAAGTACCTCAAACCAGTTCCTAACCACATCCAGCCTAGATTTTTACAACTGTTTCCAAATATATTTTATTGCTTTCAGACTCCTGGTCTATTTTACACACCAATATGTAGCTAATATTCTTAATCAGCCTTCTCTACTATAAAAAGAACCAAAAGAAAATGGCAACTTTCAAGAGCCCCCATGAGGTTGATTCAACATTTCCAACTTTACCTCACCCAAGATTGTTCACATTACTTGTAATTACACAATAACACAAATAACATACTACCATGCTTTCTCTACCACCATACACTCACTTTTGTTGCTTTACCTCGTTGACTCTCCCTTCCTGCAGCTTTTTATTGAAGTATTTCCATCTTTAAGCAATAAACTTCATGCTTCTTCCCTAATCATGACAACTAGAATGGTCTCTCTGGCCTCAGTAATTAGTTCTCCCCTTACCAATTACATTTATGCATTGCTGTTAAGTGCTGATATGTATGTGTATCACATCTTTCATGCTAGGATTCTTCAAATCAACATGAGGAGAGTTTCTCAACAAACAGGACTAATCAAAACTAAAAGTAGACCTCCAGAGAAGGAGACAGTTACAATCACTGAAGTTAATCACAAACAGAAGCAAAAGTTATAAGATGACATGGGGCAAATGGTATAGAGGTCATTCCAGCATCACAGAGATAAGAATACGTTATCCAAAAATTATAAAATTTTCCTGATGAAGGCACACTTTACTTAAGGATAGGAAATAATAATAGTTCATTTATTTTAAAAAGTATATTGATTGTCAATTACATGTAAGATATTATACATAAATATTTAAAAACATGAGATTCACTCCTTTAGAAAGCTGGCTTTAATAGGAAAGGCAAAATACTGACAATAAAATGGGCTAGAGACTTGCATTGGTCCTGCTACTCAAACAACAATAATCTTTTACATTTAAATGCATACTATTCCTTAAATGCTTCCAAGATAAAAAAGAAAGGAAGGGAATGGGGAAGGGGAAGGGGAAGGGGAAAGGAAAGGAGAAGAGAAGAACCAAGATCTCAAAGAATTAAAGGGAATACTAAAGTCTGCTTTTACCTTAAGGGCATTTGTCAAACCTGTGGTTTGTAATAAATATACAAATCTAATGACACAGACATTTATGGTAAAAATATACTTACCCCTAGCAAAAGAAGTATAATATAGTTATATTAATGTTAGACGAAATATGTTCTTTTTTGCAAAAAGCTTCACTAGATACAGGTATTTCACAAAAATAAAAGGTTAAATTCATTGGTAAGATATAGAAATTTTAAACTTAATAAGAAACTAATATTGTGGTCTCAAAATGTGTAGGTAAAATTGACATATCTTCAAGAAGAAAGAGATAATTCATTATCATAATGAGAGATTGTGACACATCCCTCATAAAAACAGAGTTAAGAGTATACTGGGAGACTTTCACAATGAATAACACATTTAGACTACTTATATATAGAATACTCCACACAATAATTTCCAAGCTTACACTGAACATTTACAAATAATAATAGTATGCAATTATAACAAAATCTAGAGGGAGATCTATAGCCTTATATGTTTATAGTAGAAATTTAAAAAACCTGTATCTAATAAGCTAAATGTGTATCTTAAGTACTTAAGAAAAAAAACAGCAAAGTAAACCTAAAAATAATGGAAACCAAATAATAAAATTAAGTACCAAAATTAATAAAATGAAAAACAGGTATGCAACAGGAAGAATCAACAGGCCCAAAGTAGGCTCCTTGAAAAAAAAAAAATTATAAAATAGAGAAACCTCAGAGAAACTAGCCAAGCCAACAAAAACAACATAAATGAATTAGGGAAATAAAAAAAAGGAAAGGTCACAACAGATGTTGTAGACATTAAAAGTTGTATTATGAACAACTTCAGTCAGTAAATTTTAAATATTTGATAAAACACATTATCAGGAAAATATGATTTATGAAAACTTCCCCCCAAAACAATTAGTATACCTGACTAATTCTATGACCATTAAAGAAACATAAGGTCAAAAATATTGCCATAAAGAAAATGCTGAACCCAGATATGTTCATTCATGAGCTCTACCATACATTAAGGAACAGACCATTCTAATTTTAGATTTTATAATTTTTATAAGGCTACAACATAATTTCTCACCCTCAGCACTATTAACATTTTTGGCCAGATAACTGTTGTTGTGTGCTGACCTGTGCCATAAAGGATATTTAGCAGCATCCCTGACTTTTACCCTCTAGATGTCAACAGCATCCCCCTACTAGTCGTGACCATCAAAATTTCTCCAGATATTGGCAAATGTTTCCTGGGAGAGAAAGGCAATCTCATTTAAGAACAACTAGTCTATAAAGTTTCTTGGTTTCTGGCAAGGAGGTTATATGAATTAATAATTATAGCCCAATAGGACTCATGAACATAACTACAATTATCTAAAACACAGAATTAGTAAACTGAATATAACATACAAAAAGGATAAAAATTATGACCAAGTCTGGTTACCATAATAACTAAAGATTGATTTAACATTAGAAATATGATTCACTGCATACACAAATAATCATAGGTTCTTTTTAATAAATATTAGATGAATATTTAATAATATTCAATATACTGAGGCACCTGGGTGGCTCAGTTGTTTGAGCATCCAACTCTTGATTTTGGCTCAGGTCATGATCCCAGGGTTGTGGGATCAAACCCGTATTGGGTTCTGCTCTGAGCATGGAGCTTAAGATTCTCTCTGTATCCCTCCCTCCCTCCCTCCCTCCCTCCCTCCCTCCCTCCCTCTCTCTCTCTCTCTCTCTCTCTCTCTCTCTCCCTCTGTCCCGCTCTCCTACTCATGCTCTCTCTAAAGTAGTAGCAGTAATAATAATAATACATAGTCACGATGAAAAAAATATTGGTCAACTACAAAATGAAGAAAATTTCTTCTCCCTGACACATAAGTATCTTTAAAAACATAAAAGAAAATAACTAAAAAAACAATCTTGAAGCAAATATAACAATTAACATTGCTGTACTTAAAGTATTCCCTGACGCACCTGGCTGGCTCAGTCAGAAAAGCAAGTGACTCTTGATCTCAGGGTTATGAATTGCAGCTCCCCATGGCTATAGAAATTACTTTAACTAACTTTAAAAATAAATAAGTAACATTTCCTTTCAGGAAAGTTCTATATGCCTTTTATCACTACTTCTATTTAGTCAGCATACTGATGCCTTTTAAAAAAAAGTTTAAAATAAAGGCATAAAATTTGGAAAGGAAATTTCCTGCATTTGCAGGAAAAAAGTACAATTAGTAATGATATTTGTTTTATTTAAAAAAATCCAAAAGAAACTATAAATAAAATGTTGGCATTGGGAAGAGCGTTTAACAAGATTGCTGGGGACTAAATTGTTCCACAAAAAAATAAACAGGTCAAGGCCAGAAACAAATAGTTAAAACATGAAAACAAAAATCTCAAAGCTAGTGTTTACAATAGCATCAAAAAGAGGAGGCACCTAGAAACATTTCTACAAAATGATTTGCAAACCCTGTATAGAGAAAATTATGAAACGTGACTGAGAGATACTGAAGATGGCCAAAATAAAAGGAGATTCTGCTCTTGGATCCTGGATTTGGAGACCAAATATGATAACACTGTCAGTCCTCCCTCAAGCTGATATATATATGTTCAAGGTAACCCCAATCTAAATTCCAACATTTTACCCTGGAACTGAACAGACTGACTCTGTGTTTGCAAAGACAGGGATAAAGAACACCCAAAACATTTTGAAGAAGCGAATTCAAGATGGAAGACTCATGTTATTAGACATCAAGACTTATTATAAAGCTATAGTAAATAAGGAAATGTGGAAGTGATGGATAGCCATCAGAATACCCATATACAATACAATAGAGAACAATACAGAATGCCCATTTACAAATGGACATAAATATGGACATGGATGGGCTATATGACAGAGGGTGTAATGCAGATATACAGAGAGAGTATAGACTATATAATAAATGGTGCTGAGACAATTGGTTATCCTTGTGGAATAAAATAAATTTAGATCATTTCTTCCCACAACATATAAAATTCAATTAAAAAAAAGATTTCAACTTAAAACCCAAAACTCCAAAAACTTTAGGAAGGATGGAGGAGAATATCTTCATTATCTTAGGCTAGAGAAAGGCTCATCACACAACAAAATGCAGTGACCATAAAGGCAAAACTGATTAATTCATCAGAATCAAAGTTAAGGTTCTTTATACTTCAACAGATACCACGGACTGAGAAAACAAAAGCGTATAACTGACAAAGGACATCATTATCTGTAACGTACAAAAAGACATTTTATGAATCAATAAGAAAAAAGCAAACAAACTAATGGATAAATAGGAACAAAGTTATTAAGACAATTTGCAAAGGAAGAAACCCAAATAACTTTCATATATGAAAAAAATATCAACTCACAATAATCGGGGAAATGCAAATTAAACCCTCAGTGAGATACAATTACACAATTCCCAGCCTGTCAAAAATTACAAAGTCTGACAATACAATAAGTATTAAAACAGGATGGGCTAGGCTAAGCAGTAAGTTTTTTTTTTTTTTAATCCTCTGGCTTCAAACAATAAAAGATTATTTCTCATTCACAAGCTAAGGCCAACACAGGAGGTTGACAGGGGATTCTGCACATGATAATAACTTAGGGACAAGGCGAAAAGAAGTATCACCATTTTATGACACTGCCATCTGCAATTGCTGCAGCAGGAAAGGAATATGGAAAATTACTAAAAAAAAAAATAAATTAAATACTTCCACCCAGAAATGAACTTTATTGTCCAAAGCAGGAGCAAACTAAGTCACTACTTTCAAAGAGGTGAGGAAGTGTAATAAGCCTTACTGTTCCTGAAAAAAAGAAGTGAAAACACTGTTCCTGAAAATACTGATGGGCACTAGTAATATCTATCACATTAAGTGCTGCCTTGCATATGCATCAAGGGGAACTGCTGGAAGAGGTATAAATTGGCACAACCAATGTGGTCAAAGTTTGGTGTTGCCTAGTGAAGTGGAAATGCCTGTGCTCTGCAATCCGATCCTGCTTCTGAGTATATACTCTGGAGTCCTATCATGTATTCGTTATATGTGTACTGGGAGAAACTGTACACAGGTCTATTGCATCCTTGTTCACAACGGCACAGCTTTAAAAACAACCAAAAACCCATCCACAATATAACAGATAATAAGCTATAATCTATTCATGCAAAGAAATCCTATAAAGTATTGAAAATTAATGATGTAAGCCATTCAAATCAACAATAAATATAATGTTGAGTAAATAAACAATACATACAGAATAATTCCATTTATATTAACTTCATAACAGGCAAGACTACTATATATACATACATACAATCACACACATATGTATATTTATATAGTATCAGGGATATATACCTTTGTATATATTTTTATATTTAAAATATATACATAATATTTAAGTACATGCATGTGTGTATATTATATATCAATTCATTTGTAAATGTTTTCCTAGGTGGAAAAGCTGTCCAGAAAAACAAAGAATTATCACCAAAGTCAGGACAACAGTTACCCCTGGGGTAGAAGTAGGCGATGAGCTTAGAAAAACACACAGGAAAAACAAAAACAAAAAAAAACAAAAAAAGAAAAACACACAGGGGGCTTCTTAGATATGGTCTATGTTCTTTTTCTTACCTGCATGTTGTTACAAAGGTCCTTGATTCATCCTTAATGCTGTTCTCTGTCCATCTGTATTTATACAAAAGGAAAACAAGACAAACATGCTTAAGTAATCTATAAAACACTTGAAAATAGAGAAAACAACATTCCAGCAAGAAAAGGCACTAGCAATAAGTTATAAATAACACCAAATGAGAATCTAGTCCCTGAATCCAAAAATGTCAGAGAAGGATGGAATGACTGTTGGCTGCCATGGTCAGGGATAGATTAGTAAATGAGCCAGGACTTGGTTTAGGCACTGAAGGATACAGTTCTAGTAACTGGGGAAGGAAGAATAGTTTGTAAATTTATTGCCTAAGAAGGAAAAGACCAAGAGATAATTTAAAGGGTGTTAATCACACAACACAGGCTTAGGTAGTAGGCTTATGCAGAGTAGTGGCACTGATTTGCATTCTTGGTTTCTCTTTGGTTGATTATTTCACTTCTCAGGAAGATGTACACACACATACACAAAGGATATGTCATTGCAAAGATATGTACATTTTTGCTTAATTTTTTTATTTTTATTTTTATTTATTAAGGATTATCTAATGTTTTTTTAAAATTTATTTATTTATTTGGAGAGAGAGACACAGCACATGAGTGGGGGAGAGAGGGAGGGAAAGAATCCCAAGCAGGCTCTGCACTACCAGCACAGAGCCTGATGTGGGGCTCAAACCCACAAACTGTGAGATCATGACCTGAGTTGAAGTCAAGAGCAAGAATGTTTAACCAACTGAGCCACCCAGGCACCCTTTCCCTTAATTTTTTTTTAATGTTTATTTATTTTTGAGAGAGAAAGAGCATGAGCAGGGAAGAGGCAGAGAGAGGAAGGATAGAGGATTCAAAGCAGGCTCTGTCCTGACAGCAGAGAGCCCAAAGCAGGGCTCCAACTCAGGAACTGTGAGATCATGACCTGAGCTGAAGCTGGTCACTTAACTGACTGAGCCACCGTGGCGCTCCTTAATTTTTTAAAAATATAGAAGACAAAAGTATAACTTTTAAGACTCCCTCCCCCAATATATAGGAGATAGGAAAAGTAGAACTGGGGATTTGAAAGAAAGAAAAAAAAGCGTTTCCTGAAATCTCTGAAATCGTATCACCCAGACCAGTTTCTTTAAGCATGGTCAGCGTAGACAGGTGCTGGTGCCTGAGCTGTTTGTTACTGTACATGACAAACTCAACAACTGAGAACAGACACAGAAATTGTTCTATCTATTTAATAGAATAATCTTACATTTATTGAATAAAATTCTAAAACTGGGGTCCATATTGATATGCCAGTATTTTTTTATTGACAAGTATTTGACATATACTTGTGTAAATTTAAGGTATATATGTTAATTTGATACATTTATATATATATATTGTAATTTATATATTGTGTATATACTTATATATATTTATATTGTATTATGTAAATATATTTATATATTGTAATATGATTTATATATATTGTATTGTAATTTATATGTTTATATAGTGTATATATATATTGTAATATGATTGCCATTGTAGAGATGATGAGCACCTCCATCAAGTTGTATATGCTAGGTTTTTATTCATTTTATTTCTGCAGGATTTTATAGCATTGATGAGTAATAGGAATTTTTTTTTTAATGAAAGGGCTCCTCACCACAGATAATTTGAGAAATACTGATACCTCATTTACCTAGACATTCAGTCTAACACTTAGAAATACTTGGATGTCTTCATTAGAGCAAGAAAAAAAACTGAATCTATTTTCTGTAGTATTTCTGCTAATGCATACAGTGATATTACTTTGTTAAATTTTTTAACATTTATTTATTTTTGACAGACAGAGACAGAGCATGAGCAGGGGAGGGGCAGAGAAAGAGGAAGGCACACAGAATCCGAAGTAGGCTCCAGGCTCTGAGCTGTCAGCACAGAGCCTGACGTGGAGCTAGAACCCACGAACCATGAGATCATGACCTGAAACAAAGTTGGACGCTTAACCAACAGAGCCACCCAGGTGTCCTGGGTGATACTACCTTTTAAGAAACGAATCCTTTAGGGGCACCTGGGTGACTCCATCGGTTAAGCATCTGACTTTGGCTTAGGTCATGATCTAAGGTTCGTGGGTTCGAGGGCTCAAGGGTTCGAGCCCTGCGTCGAGCTCTGTGCTGACAGCTCAAAGCCTGGAACCTGCTTCAGATTCTGTGTCTCCCTCTCTCTCGGCCCCTCCCCTGCTCATGCTCTCTCTCTGTCTCAAAAACAAATAAGCATTAAAAAAAATTTTTTGGGGGGGTGCATGGGTGGCTCAGTCGGTTAAGCATCTGACCTTGGCTCAGGTCATAATCTCACGGTTCGTGGGTTTGAGCCCCACATTGGGCTCTGTGCTGACAGCTCGGAGCCTGGAGCCTGGAGCCTGCTTCAGATTCTGTGTCTTCCTCTCTCTCTCTGCCCTTCCCCTGCTCACACTCTGTCAGTCTCTCTCTCAAAAAATAAACATTAAAAAAATTAAAAAAATTTTCATTAAAGAAATGAATTACTTAATTTATTTTCACACTGTATCCTGGAAGAATGCCTTTCTCTGTCCCTACCTCAATGGCACATATAGTCAACTTTCTTTCCACCCACTCAAAAGAAGGATAATCTTTCAAATACTGCCTAAATTCCTAAATTTTCACCATTCTTGTTTTCTCTGAATTGCAGCACCTCTTAATGCATGCAAGGGAAAACAACAGAATTGGTATGTCATATGATTTTGATCTTGCCATTTCCCTGCTCTAAAATCTTGGGTTTTTCCTAATTATACTTAGAAATTTCTTTTAGTATCAAAACACTTTCACACATCCCCTTCCTTCCATGTCTATTGCCCCTATCCTATCTAAGATCATCATTACCTCTAGCTCAACCTTTTATAATAACCACCTATGTGAATCCCAGCCTACAACTCCCTTTACTATACTCTGTCCCATTCAGAACAGTCAGATTTATTTCCCTGAAGTCAAAATATGATTCTAGCCCTGGAACCCAAAACTCTTCAGGGTTGCCTACTGAACAATTGCTATTGATGAAATATAAATTTCTCACACCTGGAAGGCAACATTCTCCACATTATGACCTCAACTGACCTGCCTAATCTGATATTCCACCATTCCTCATCATATAATTTATGATGCTCTACACAAAAGGAATACTACTCTCTTAACACAGCACAACCTGTAAAGCCTTTCCTGCAGTCTTCAGTAGAATACACAACACCTCCCCCACCTTTACACCCATATTCTCCTTCTTTCCCTCCACGATACTTTGTTGGATGGGTTACTCATCTTCCCCTACAATAGGTCGCAGTTACTGGTCTTAGGGCACACTGGAATTTAACACCACGGAGAAGCTGTTGTTATCCTCACCGTGCCTATGATGGAGGTTCCATGAATAGGAGTCTCCTGTGGATAAATGAATTTCCTCACTGAACAGGAGACAGGGTTTTATTAGAATTTTTTTTACTTCTGGGGCACCTGGGTGGCTCAGTTGGTTAAGCAGCCAACTCTTGATTTCGGCTTAGGTCATGATCTCACAGTTCGTGATATCAAGCCCCACAACAGGCTTTGTGCACTGACAGTGCAGAGCTGCTTGGGATTCTCTTTCTCTCTGCCCCTTCCCCACTGGTGCACGTGCTCTCTTTCTCTCAAAGTAAATAAACATTTAAAACAATTTTATTTCGGGGTGCCTGGGTGGCTCAGTGGGTTAAGCGTCCGACTTCAGCTCAGGTCATGATCTCACGGTCCGTGAGTTCGAGCCCCGCGTCGGGCTCCGTGCTGACAGCTCAGAGCCTGGAGCCTGTTTCAGATTCTGTGTCTCCCTCTCTCTCTGCCCCTCCCCTGTTCACACTCTGTCTCTGTCTCAAAAATAAATAAATGTTAAAAAAAAAAATTTTTTTTTAAATTTATTTCTAATTTGGCAAATTAATATTAAACTGAAACATGTTATCATATACATCTCTTTTTCATAGTCACTCTAGACCAATATGTTCGTCATTTATTATTATTTGAAATTTGAAGTGCCTGTGACTTGTCTGCCATACAGTGAGATGGACATATGGTGTAGTACCTGGGATTATGCATTATGGACCCAGGTTGCCCTTCTGCTACTCATTTGTAGCATGAAAAAGTTTATTTTTTACATGCCTCAGCTTTCCAGATCTGTAAAGGGAATGAGAATCTATCTCATACGATTCTTGTGGAGAGTCTATGAGCCTATACAAGGAAATACCAACAACAGGGCCTGGCCTGTGACAAGTGCTAAGAAAATGCCACCTTCCATTATTATTGCTGAAGAACAAGGGTTTTGTTGTAATTATGGGTTTTTTTGTTGTTATTGTTTTTTCTATCCAAGCATACTGCCTATGTGTATTTAGTACACATAGTACTTTAGCAGTGATATACATACTGGAGTTAGTAGAATGAACAAGATGAAGCTTATATTCTGGTAGACATATTTGAGCTTGTTACTTATCTCAGTTCCCTACCACTCTCACCATTTGAACGTTGCTTTATTGTCTCCAAGGTCCTAATTCCAGGCTGTCTTTAGACCCATCTCCCCAACTGAGAAAAACACAGAGTGAACCTGAAGTTCTAGGAAGCTAGTCTGACTGAGTGGAAAGCCCATAGACTTTGAAATAACAAAGACCCCAGTTCATTGTTCAGGTCTACCATTTATCAGACGGCTGATGTTGAACCCACTGACTTCCCCGAGCTTCAGTTGGAAACTGAATCTGTGTGATATCCACCACTTAGAATTATTGTGTAAATCAACGGAAATAAATATTTAAAGTGCCTGGCATATAGTTAAATACCCAATAAAAGCAAGCTATTATTGTTTTTATGGAAGTGTACATATTTCTTATAGACATCGGAAACTTTTATAATAAAACATCCTAGAATGCCTACCCCACAATCCTGCTCCACTAAAATTAGATTTAATTACTTAAATTTAATGTATTAGAAGTACATTAGATAATCTTAAAAACTGAAGGAATTATGTGCTTTTTAATAGATAACATTTAATAACCCTTGATGAGGCTTAAAAATATAAACCAATACCTTAATATAAACTCTGTTCTCATAAAACAAAAATGGCTCTCATATCTGTAAGTTCATACTTGCTCATGGTTTTATGTTAATTCCTTTCCCTAGGCCTCTACTCATCAATACAAGCATTCACAATTAGACACATTCTTAAGTCCAGAAGGAGCAAACTTTTTCTCAAGCGCAAACCCACGTGGAACTGTAAGGAATAATGGGGTATTTATGCTATGGTGTCTCAAAACTAAGAGGTTCTTAGTCACTGGTTTTTGTCCTCTCTTCTGATATTTTTCCAAGTGGTGTCCATTGTAAAAAGTACCATTCTATCACCATACTTCGAACAAATTAAAGAGTTGTAAACTTGCTTAAGAAACGTGTAATTATCTTTATTACCTAGGAATGCATGGTCCAGTATGGTAGCTACTAGCCATAGTGGCTATTGAGCAGGGGTGTGTTGATGAATATTTAAGAATTAGCTATATACCTCAATCCCTTACATCGCCAAGTTGTGACAGTTGATGATATCTGTGGAATAAATATTCCTACAGTGCCCAAATTAAATCTACCCAGCAGGTCATGAAATTCTGAAAATTTAACAATTGGCTCTAGCAATCCAGTACAAGTTAGCTCCAACATACCACCAAGATAGCTAGTCCAAATTGAGATGCATTTTTAAGTGGAAATGCACATTATATTTTTAAGACAGTATAAAGAAAAAGAATGTAAAATATGTCTGCTTTATATTCAATACGTTGAAATATTTTAGATACATTGAAGTAAATAAACTATATCATTAAAATTAATTGCAGTTGTTATTTACTTTAAAAAAATTTTTTTTATGTTTATTTTTGAGAGAGAGCAAGCACATGTGTGTGTGCGAGGGGCAGAGACAGAGGAGACAGAGGATCTGTGCTGTGCTGACCGCTCCTCTGACAGAGGAGACAGAGCTCTCTGTGCTGACCGCAGAGAGCCTGATGCAGGGCTGGGGCCCAGAAACCTCAGGTCCATGACCTGAGCCGAAGTCTGACAACCAACTGAGCCACCCAGGTGCCCTGTTATTTACCTTTTTAAAATGTGGTTTAGAAAATGTAAAATTGGATATGTGACTTAGTTCACATTCTATTCTGATTGGATGACACTGATTTAGGGAAGTATTTTTTTAATTAACATGTTTACTTTTAAATCATATTTTGTTGATGCATATCATTTTCTTAATTACATTTGGTGACAAAAAGTTGGTTCAAATTAAATTTCCAAAATTCTAACCTGAATAACTCAGAAAATGATCTTCCAAAATATGGTATATTCCAGTTGACCCACCCACCCCCCAAAAAAGCCCACAAAAGCAAAAAAAAAAAAAAACCAAAAAAAACAAACCTGTGAATACACACACACGATATATATATATATATCAGATTCCATTAGTACTAAGTGGCACTTGAAAATATTTCATATTCGACACATCTAGTAAAGATGAGGTTCGTGGCAAAATTTTAAATGTCTAATGTGATCAAACTGCATAACCTTGAGCACACCTATAAGAAATAACGGGTGAGGCAAATTGAAAACTGTAGAGCAAGGCCTGAATTCAGGGACATGTGGTTTTATGGAGTCCTGTAATTTTCCAGTGGCTCACTGATGGCCTGTGAATATACTATACGTGAATATGAAAAGCCTTTGTACTTCAGTGAGCCAACAGATAGGCTTGAAGGAATGGTAATGCATCCTCACAGGTGAGCTGCACCTTAATAAAGGAAGGGAAGAAGTACCGGGACACAAAAGGATGGCTTCAGGTCTAAAAGTCACAGCTGCAGATGACATATAAGCTTTCCAGGGTTACCATGCCCTACCAAGCTTGTCAGAAAACATTTCTTGTAACCCTGCTCAAACAAACAAGTACAATGATTTCACTTATCAAAAATATAAATTCCAGATTTAATAGGCCTTTCTTACTAGGAAATTCGTAGCATCTGGTATTCATTGTAAATCATGTTTTTATTATGCTAATATGCATACAATTATTGCTCTCTTTAGAGAATGCCCTGGTAAAAAGGTACAAATGGATTAGAGCTCCACACTGGGTACAATAGAGTGGAAGTTAGAAAGGTGTCATGGAATTTGTGACAGTGGGGTGGAACGTACTCCAGACTGAGCATCAGAAGCCTTCTGTTCCTATTCTGTTATCTCCCTAACCCTATTTAACCCTGGGCGCTCCATTTAGCCGCTAGATCTATCTGAAAAACAGGGATAATAGTAGATGCCTTATGAGCTGATTGTGAGCCTGAGTTATGCATTGACTTAAAAAAGGGCTTTGCATGTGGACTATTTTATACAGACTATTCCTATGAAACAGCTTTAGGGAGCAATTGAATGTCCCCAAAGAAGAGCTAAAGAGGGGAACTTCCTGAGAGAAATCTATCAAGATATGTTCAGATAAATAATTCATTAAGTAAGGCTGTCTAAAATTGGGAGTTCTCTGCAAAGTGTTGAGGAAGCTTCTTAAAACACCAGTTATTTCCCCTGCTCTTCAGAGTTTATAGTTTAGTTTGGAAACTGTGAATAAACACATAAATAGAGGACAATTCTAAGAAACAACTTAAACAACAAGCATGTTAGCGTGAATTAGCTGAGTTCTCTTGGCACTTCTGTTGTGAATGAGACCAGACTACGTGTTACTCTGTGTAGGTTTAAGGAAGAAGGTAAATTCTAGGCAGGGGCTTACAAAATGTTTGGATTTAACTGGAAAAGGGAAGGCACAAAAAAGAAACTGGAGTAGTCAGAGCCAAGGATACAGATTAGAGAGACATGAAAAAGTCACAAAACGTTCAGAAGTAAGGCATGGAGGCTTTTTTCCTTTAATTTTTTAATTTTTTTTTTTTTTTTTGAGGGAGACAGTGACACCGTAAGTGGGGGAGAGGTGGAGAGAGGGAGAGAGAGAGAATCCCAATCAGGGTCCTTGCTGCCAGCACAGAACCTGACATGGGGCTCAAACTCATGAAACCACGAGATCATGACCTGAGCCGAAACCAAGAATCAGATGCTTAACCTACTGAGGCACCCAGGCAGCCCAGACATGGAAGCTTTTGACCACTGATGAGGGTCTGGAACATCACACCAAACAATTTGGCTGAGATCAGCTATTCAGTGGAGAAATACTGAAGTTTCTGAGTTGAGTCATGTTTTCAGTAAATGGAAGACCATGATCCCTAGAGCCAAATATTCCAGAGCTGGGAAAGCCCTTATGAGACCCTCTGTTTATCTTAAAATGGAAGCCTCATGTTTGGATTTTATAAGATTGTCTATTTAAAAACCAAAACTGCCTGCCATATATGTAGATATTTAATAGAGTACTTTTTATTTTGCCTTTAAATAGAGTTTTACATTTTAAAAAAGGCTTTCCTCAAGAAGCTCAGCCTAAAAGCCTCACTGGCTGAACACAGAGCAATGTCTTGTCAATGGTGGGGACTGAGCTGGTATCTGAGCATTCCGACTCACTCTCACTGGACTGAGAATCACAGAGGAGGATCGGGAAATGCAACAGAGCATCATCTATAGACTGAACCATGTCTTGCAGGAGTGTTAAGAGCAGGCCAACATGTTATGTTGCTATTCTACTCCCACCAAACAGATACTAAAGTGCAACCTTCACCACTGGGGAGCAGGTGTTCACAAGGTCCGGCCAGCTGTGAGGATAAGCTATACCACAGTAATAGTTCAGGTATGTATCTTGTAGACTTGGGTGGTGACAATGGGGCTGAAGAGGAGGCAAGAGGTCCCTCCAAAAAGCAAAAAAGTCACCACTGATCACAGAAATGTCATTTCGAATGGTTCCCAATACTGGGGAGACAGCGTGAGGTAGAGAGGGTGGTTGGTATCACTCCTTAGAGGCATTTTTCTTAGAACGGAGTGTTTGCTCTATTTCAAATAGTGTCTTATCTTTCTTAGGTATGCACCCCACAGGCTTGGACTGCATTTACCTACCGCGATGTGTTGTTAGATTAGAAACCTTATTCATACATTTATGCATTCACTCACTCAACAAAAATGTGGTAATTATTCCCTCTGTTCCAGGTCTAAACTAGACACCCCACCACAAAAATTTGAGACTGGTCTGTGACACTCCGAGTTGGGGTTATACTTTTATCTTTTCTTATTTTAGACCTTGATCAAGTTCATTCTTGGCATTCCTTACAGGGGAGGGGTGTTCAGCTCTGTTCTTTACCTATAAGACAGCAATTCTCTTTTTTTAGGGAACTGTGGCTTAAAAATAAAGTTCAAGTCTTTAGATATTCATAAAATGTAAGAGGAGATGGTTGCTAAGCATTTTAAAATGGTAAAAATATCAGACAATTGGGTTGGAAACAGGTTTCTATTCAAAGATTGTGCTTTATAGTTATGTTGCCTTTGGCCAGCCACTGGAACTTTCTGGGCACATTAATGAGTTGCAAAATAAATTCTATTTGACCTACATGACAAGGCAGCTATAAAGATGAAATGAGGGAATGTATGTAAAAAAAAAAGTTGTAATGTATAGTATGAATTACAGAGATAGAGATATACACCTCTGTGTGTTTGGCATACACTGAAGAGTGAGAAATATACAACTCTAACTACAGAAACCATATTTACATAATTGTCACCAGTCAGCTCAGGTGTTTTCTATGAGGACACTGATTTCACTGTCATGGCTGACATGTGACATTTCTGAAACTGTAAATAAAGACAAGTAGGATGAAACTTTTTTGATTAGCAGAGGGAAGCCACATGGCCTACAAGTGTTCACAGGGACATACTATGCACATTTATCAGCTTCTTGGGAGCAAAAGTCTCCATCTGTATGTTAAGACCTTATAAGGTTGAGGTGCTTGTATAAAGCAAAGGTTTTTCTTCTACATGGTAATAAAACACTAACTAATACTGGGATACCCAGGCTGTTGCAAATGGGGCAGCCACCTTGGGAGGACTTTGTCCTTAGATGGAAGCTGTCACTGCTATCCTTGACTGTGGCTGATGCTGTTCTTGTTGTCATATGGCAGAGACAGGACCACTTCTAGAACATTTTAAATGGGAAAATCTTTATTGGCTTCCTGCCCTGAGAATTTCCCTGAGTGGTTTCCTAAGTCAGAAAAGTGTGAAAAGACACTGGTGGCAAGCTGGGTCGTGTAGAGGGAAAAAGCACAGGCCAGTTTCTGACCCAACTTACTATGTGTTTCAACTGCTGTTTTTCCTCTCCCACCCTGAGTTAACTATTCCTGACATGTGAGTAAACGTGCTCCCTTGCATGCCCTCAGGCAGGTGAACACATTTATTTCCATACTTCATATGGAAAACACTTATGAATATATACTATGCTACGCACAGAGACAGAGATATGAGAGAGAGAGAGAGAGAGAGAAGGAGAGGTGGGAAGTGAGAGGGAGAGTATTCTCTCCCTGGGAGGAATTGTGATTGTTTTGCGCAGTACTGTATCTCCACCATTCAGAACAGTGTCTGACACCCAGTAAGTGCTTATATTAGGCAGCTTTTACTGAAATTATGCTGCATTAAAAATAAAGACATTCAATAGCTTATAGATCTAAGCATTTGCTTCTTGCTCCTGGATCTGTAGGCGTGCTTCAGCCTGGCTTTCCTCTGCTAAGAGCAGACTTTCCTGGGCTTGCCTCCAGGCTGAGAGCCAGATTCAGATCTTCTTCATGTCTTCACATTAGGGACCCCAGGATTAAACACCTGAGATATAAACCCACTCTCTTGTTTCATAATTAAAATAGGAAAGCATAGATAAAGTCTGTGGGGCTTAATGAAGACCTGCTGGGAAGAGGAACTTGAATTCCCTGTGACTATAGAGGAGTGACCCCTGGAAAGAGATCGTAGACAAGTTACTGTGCCTCTTGGAGTAAAGAGAATGGTGGACTAAATCAGCAGTTTTCAAACTTTATCTGGAAAGCTCATTCAGGAAACCTGTGTGCACAACATGGCTTTATGAGACCTAATGGAGGCTCCTGGGCTGCCAATGGTGGTCCCTAGGTGGCCCTAAGCATGAGCAGTACTCTAAGGAAGAAGGAAGCCTTGATCAAGTTTTGAACCCCAGGAGTGGATGTCTGTACAACAGAAAGCATTCTGCCCACGTGCAGCAATGGTCCTCTAGACATAGCAAGTGCAGAACAGCACTGATGCATGACCCCACATGTCACCACTCATTTTCCTGACCAAGGGGAGAAGCAGACACCACAGTAACCATAGACTCCTGCCTGCAGGAATGGAGATTGAAATGCTAGAGATAAGTAACAGGTCTCAAAAAAAAAAAAGAGAGAGAGAGAGAGAGAGAAGAGAGAGAGAGAGAGAGAGAGAGAGAGAGAGAGAGAGAGAGAGAGAGAGAGAGAGAAGAGAGAGAGAGAAGAGAGAGAGAGAAGAGAGAGAGAGAGAGAGAGAGAGAGAGAGAGAGAGAGAGAGAGAGAGAAATTCTCTCTGCTCCAGGTCATACGATTATATAATGACAGGGTCTGGGGAAAAGGCACTGATATTTATGCTGCTCCTCATTTCTTTTACGTTAAAATCAGTTCTGATGTGTTAATGCATGCACACACTCCCAGGGGCATCCCTAAGTCAGCCCCATCGCAGACTAAAAGAAATGAGTCCTCTTAGCTCCTCAAGAGGTTTACCTGCCATTCCAATTTGCTTCTCCTCAAACACTTGCATGCCTTTAAATAAGGATGCTGTGTCAGTGACTCTGTCCAGTTGCTTAGAGCTGGGAGGAATTGAAGATAAATTCTAGAAATGCATTTAATATTTAAGATTTGCAAGCCAGAGGCCCTTGACTTGTAATTTTTTTTTATCTTAAAACTGTTGTACGGTAAACAGCTCCAAAAATAATCTTCAGAGAGCAGCAGTGTGGCACACACGGATAACACTCAGATGATTTTTATCATCTCTAAAACCAGAAGACTAGAAGATCTCTAAAACCCCTTCTAGCTTTAAGTCAGGGTAGTTGGGTTACAAGTTAAAATTCAAAGATTTAGTTCATGATCACCAGAGGAATGGGCAAAGCTGAGAAAACTATTCTGATTCAGAATCAGAAGGCCAAGAAGGACCAGTGTAGGAGGAGAAGGCTGCTCTGTGTCCTTGCATCCTTGTAAAAAGGCATAGATTCTACCACAGCTCACTGTATCAATACTTGGTCACTCTCAAGGACTGCCCTATGGTCCTTAACATCTTTTGAATTAAGGACCTCTTTTTTTTTAATTTTGTAATTTTTTTTAATATATGAAATTTATTGTCAAATTGGTTTCCATACAAGGACCTCTTTTTAAAATGTATGAGTGCAATGGACCTCTCTGCAGAAAAATGTAACATGTGCTCGGGATCACAAAATTGTGAGTTCAGTTTTACACAGTTTGAGGTCCCCTGGAGCTCATCATTAAGAAGTCATTTCCAGGGTAGGAATCCAAGCGGACTCAAAATAATAAGATGACTTTGGAAGGATATAGAAAGAAAACATGATTACTTCAAATTATAAAAAGTATCATCAAATTACAAAGTTTAATCTTTATTATTCTTAAATGCATTTATTTAATTTACAAATAATACATATGTTGAAGGCCACACATCTAAAAATCACAGATGCTACGTAACAGTTTGAAGAGTATTGTCCTAGTCTCTCTGGCTATTTGCACAGTTAGGTAGGGGTGTGATTTCACGGCTTTCTTATATTATAACCTTTCTGTAATCCTACTATGGTCTCTAAAGCCCTCATTACCTGTTCCTTTATAGTTGTTACATACTAAAAGCATGTATTTAGATATGTGCAGTATATAAATCTGATAGGGTTAACCCATGCAGCCAATAGAAGATTGTGAATACGTACATTGTTTCTCCAGCCAGCAGGATTCTTGGAAAACAGAGTAACAGCAATGTTTCTTGAGTATTAGAAGAGAAATTAAAGCCCAAAGAATGTACAGAGTCAGCAGGAGAACCAACTTTGATCCAACGTATAGTATGGGACTCGTGTGCTATAGCATGGCCAATGAGCACTAAGTATCAGTGAGCAGGGTAGAATAAGGGTTTAGGATGGAAGGAGAGGTAAACAAAACAGAATTTTAACGTTATCAAAAATGTGCTTCCCCGTTTCACAATTTTGCCAGTCGGTCCCTATTAGTGAAAACCATCAAATGCTTTCACGCCTACATCTTATAACTTAGGTTCATGGTTGAATTCTCTCTAGAGAATTAATTTGAGGGAGTCAAACCCCTGGCCTAGAGCACTGTTTTCCAACTGGGAGTGATTTTGTACCCAAGGAAGATTTAACAATGTCTGGGGACACTTTTAGTTGTTACAACTTGCAGGGTGTGCTTCTGATGTCTAGTAGGTAGCAACCAGTATGCTGCTAACATCCTAGAATGAACAAGACAGACCCCCCCACACACAACAAAAAATGAGCTGGCCCAAATATCAACAGTGCCAAGGTTGAGAAACCCTGTCTTAAAGGAAGTAATGCCATTAAGTTTGACCTATGGTAGGTGTTGAGTCCAGAAATGTGTGTTCAACTGGTAACTCCTTGTCTGCTGTCCTAGCCCAGAAATCTCAATCCTGTGGAGCAGCCAGTTTTCTCCTAGTAGAGTCTGAAATATCACTGATTCATCACCAACTATCTATCTCACAATAGGGAGGAAATTTAAGACCAGCTCTATCAAAGGAAGCATAAATCTGCCCTTTCCATCGGCCTTAAAGAAACAGAATTTAATGATCTCAGCTGGGGCCTAATGAGCCAGTGTCGACATCAGAAAGCTGCTCTATGTTTGACGTGCTTGACAGTGTGTTAGGGGAAAATGGGGGCGGGGGGGGGGGATATAGGAAGGCTAATTGAGCACTGCAGCTGAGCAATCCATGGAAGTCTGGTCCTCTAGCTAAAGGTTGTTATGCTTCGATGGAGCCAGAGACAGACTCTGCCATGAGGATGTCACTCTGCCACATGGAAAAAATACGACTTTAAACATAACAAAAGCTGAGAGTATTTGGGAGTCTTGGTTTTAGTTGCAGGAGCTGCTGTCAAAAAGAATCACCCAGCTGTGGCTAACGGTCTGACTTCGATGTAAAGTACACCAGACATTAAAGGGTACCAGGTGCTTCATGTTCTGCTTTGGGACCAGAGAAGGAGAAGTGAGGTGTGTGGGGGCTACCATCACAGAGCTGACTGGGCCAGTTCTATGAGACAAGGTCACTGTGCAGCATTTCTGAAATGGTCAGGGGCTTCCAGCAGAGGGGACTGCCACCCCCCCCCCAATAGGGCTGCTCCGGGTGACAATAGAGAAAGACATCAGGAGGATATAAGGAAATGTCAGCAGAGAGGGGGGGATAAATATAATTCTGAAACTGCCTCAGGCAATATACCTCAGCTCTGGGCTGCTGGGAAATGACTGAGGCCAGGACTGGTCAAAAGTGTCACAAGCATTTATGCGCATCGATTAAGTCAGACTTGGATGTGAAGACTGATCTGTCAGCTGCTCAATGTCTGATAATTAACACCTCTCACTCTTTGTTTTCTCATGTTCAAAATGGAGATACTAACAGAGTTACTTAAAATTTAACTGAAATCATGCAAGTAAATTACTTATGAAGATTACCTGAAACCTTGCCTATAAATCTAGCACAAATAGACCCTTTTTACTGGGATATTTATGAACACATGATTGAAATTGGCCGAGATAAGCAGGTCTGGGAGTGGCATAGGCAACAGACTAACTGGATGAGGACAGACCTTCTATCACCATCATCTATGGCACCTGGGACACCGTGTAAGTGAAAGGACTGCCCTGGCTTAAAGCATCCAAGGTCTTCACTAAAACCTGAGCATCCCCAAAGAAACTGACCTATTCCATCTACTAAAAACCTCACTGAAAATTGTTTTAACACATTGAAAAGTTGTGTAGAAAAATGACAATAAATTTCGAATGAGCGGATCTGGAATCCTGACTCCAAGTCTAGATGGCTGTGTGATGTTGGCCAAGTAACTTCACCTGTCTGAGTTGATGCATCTTATCTGTAGCACAAAACAATGCTAACCACTTCCCCAATCCTTAGAGGCACTGTGACAATCAGATGAGACAGTGGAGACATAAACATAGCGAAAATTTCAAAGCCTTACATAAGCAAATAACAGCATTACTAGTACCATTATCTGATTAGTTACACACACATACACGAATGCTACAGAGTGCACACCAGTAGCAAACTCACTTTTGGATATAAACTAAGAGAAAAACACAAGTCGTTGAATTGCCAACATTAGGGTTGAGAAAATGAGCCACATGAGATAGCATTATTCAGGAGCATCTTCCAGAAATGAATGGGCTGAAAGAAAGAAATAATGTGGAATTAGAGAGACCCTGGATCAGGACTTTGCAGATGCTCATGTCAAGCACTGGAGGCAAATGCCGGCCCTGGGAAGTATGTCCTCATCCCCCCTCCATCCCCCTCTCCATCCCTGAAATGACTATCACAAACCTGAGGGAGGAGTGCAAATGATCACTCTCTGAATTTATTGGTTTGTTTAGTGTATTTCTCAACTATACATTATTAACATCTGGACGCTGGATTTGGCAGAAGTTCCTGAGTCAAACCAGAAAAAGCCTGGATCAGGAGTGTTGGATGTTATCCAGGGGAAGTGTAGGCTAGAAGTAGATTAAGAGGGGAAAAGAGGTTCTTGAATGAAGATGTTTGAAACCAGGTGATCAGTCAAGGAATAATGATGAGCATGATGACTGTGTGGATCCCTACAGCAAGGAGAAACCCTGAACTGACAGGAAATTCAGTAATGCCTCTTCTAAAAGAAGCTGGAACAGGGCAGTGATTAAGGACCCTACTAAGAGACCCCACAACAGAGGAATCACTGCTATTAGAAGTCTGTTCCCAGGAAGTCTGGAGTTTCAGTTAAGAAATTTAGTCCCTGGCAACCCAGAATGCCAGGTAGGGTCTTAATCACAAGGCAGGGAGAAAAAAAAAATCTTGTATTCAATAAGTGCCCATTGTATCCTGTGGGTTGAACCAGCTGCTATGCAGCCATCATGTTAAAATGTGATGAGACGCTTTCTACCACCCTCATTTTACAAGGCTCAAATAATCTCAGAAATTCAGGTGGCAAGTGGCAAAGACCATGTTCTTTCTAATGCACCTCCTACTACCATGTGCTTGATAAATGTTTAATACTAATTTACTGAGGCAATAATGAACTGAATTTTACTAACCATACTGTCAAAGTACACATGCCCATGTACATTCTCCCCACAAGACTGTAAGTTCAGAACCCTTCTCCTATATCTCTATCAGCATAATGAAGTATATGGAGAAGCTTAATTAACACATGGAATTTTAAATGACTGAATCAAAAACTTGAACTCTTCTGAGGCCTCCCAAATATATAAGGCAAAATCCATACCCCCAAAAGAAATAAAGTGAATGTATCTACACATTAGGTGGTCATTTCTCTCATTTATGAAGAAAGTATTTTGTTTTAACCTTCAAAGTACTTCTCTGGAGATTGCCATCATCCCTCAGAGGCCACCTCTTCCATTCTTCTTTTCATCTAGCAGGTCTAAGGCTGTCTGACTCACTCTACACAGGCAATTACACCCATAAAGACCTTCTCTTCAGGTTCACGCAGTGATAAGCTTCTGGGATTCTCTGCCCTACAAACGCCCCCCCCACCACCACCACACACACACCCCTGAAGTTCATTCACACTATCTAAAGACTAGGAGACACAGTGGGCAGCAGAAAGATCTAGCTGCTGGCATTGCTGTTGACCATCCAGTCTTGAACTTAGAGGCAGAGCACAGTGCTGCCAACAGAGAGCACCCGAGTGTTACTATTTTGTTGAGTGGAGATACAGGGACAGACAGATGGACAGACGGATGGAAGGAAGGAGAAAAACACATATGTATAAAACATGACCCACATTTCTGAATTCAAAGAATCACAGTACTAAGTGATTTCATTTCTCACCCAGATTTTATAACTGATGTCATATTGCTATTTTTATTGTGTACCAAAATATGTAGAATAAAAGGAAATGGTTGCTACCCAGGAGATACGGATCAGCACAGAAAGCTCTGTGGAACTATTAAACATTGTGTTTAATCATGTTACATGGGAAGGAGTGACATTGCTCATCACAGAAGACAGGTTTCTGCTTTCCATTTCTTTAAATGTATGTGTGTGTGTATGTGTGTGTATATATACATATATATGTGTATATACACACATATATATGCATGTGTTTGTGTGTATGAATGTACTGCATCCTTCAGTAATGTACATTCACATTTGTGCATGCAACATATTCACACTCATTTTAATGAACCCCACTGGGCATTCATTCTTTTGTTAAGCTGGAATTGGACTAGAATGAGGGCTTCCCTAAACATCAAGCAAAAAATTGAGTGTCTACTGATGGCCAAACTGAAACTGCTTGCCAGCCTGTGCGTACAGCTTCCTACCCTTTTCATATACTCTTTCCTAAAACTTTCTTCCACAGCTTGACCTGGTTATATGTAAAGCATTTTTCATAACTTACTTCAGTCCTCTATTTCTTCCAAAAGCTCTCCCTGGCCCATTTAGTACACAATAAATGTTTCCTACCATACGTGTTCATTCCACAATTTGTTTCATCCTGCTTTCACATTGCCTCCCCCTCTTTCCTCCTCAGCTACATGCCCACGCACCCACCCACCTGAGCTCCCAAGAGACAGGGACCAACGTTCATATTTCTATTCCAGTGTTCAGTACTGTGCCTGAGTAATAGTGGTAACTCCTCAAAGGAGTAAAAAAGACATCTATGTTTATGCCTTTATATGAATGAGCTCTAAATAAGATAGAAAAATTATTCGGGCCAAATTTTGGTTATTTGGGAGTCCACTTTGGAGGGGGTGGTTAGCAAATTTAAACATTTTCTACAGGGGTATAAGGAGTTAAGAAGAATGAACAGGAGAGCTTTTTAGCTCTTTTTTTTTAAGAGGGGCAGAGAGATGTAGAATCTTTTACTCCTGTTGTGAAACTTGCCAGGGGCACAAGATTTGTGCTATAGACAGTGACTGCTTCGTGGGCTGGCCACGAATAAAACTCTCTGATCATCTGTTCTGTGGATTTTCATTGTAGTGAATTATAACAAGATTAGCAAATTTCTACCACAGGCTTATGCTCTGAAACAAAGATATAGCTTTGTTATATGGAACTTTTGTTAGAATGGCCTCTGCTATCATGGAATTTTGAGACAATAAGAGGCTGTATTGTTTTCCCCTACACCAACCTTTTCATTGGATTCATGACGCCAAATGAGGCAGCACTCTATTTCATAACCTTGGTCATCCAATAAATATTTACTTATCCATCATCTCAGGTGTACCCTGAGTGAAACAAGGCATATAAGCAAGAAATCTATTCTATAAACCAAAAAGGCATCTTTGAGAAACAAGAGGGTGCTAGAAGCATGTAAGTATGGGATTGTCTATGGCTTTGCCCTCCTTCCCTGCATTCTTTTGGCCTTATCTCAAACAGATCCAGGAAGCAGCGGGGGTGGGGGGGTGGGGGTGGGGGGAGGGAGCAAAGATCTCAGACACTCAGGAAAAAGAAAATGTCTAATTGCATAACTCACTGTGGTATCCAGGCACACACGAAGGTTCATTAATCAGATCTGGCATCCATGGCAATGATAAGAGCAATGGAACAAGCTTCTTACCTCAAAATACCTTCCTCATCTGTTCATGGATAACTAATACCTACACTTTTTCTTTGAGAACAGCCTTTCCTTCCATAAAAAAAAAAAAAAATAAGGCTTTCACTGGCAAATTACCTCTGAGGGGGTGGATCCAAAATTTTAATTCATAATAAAATATGAGAATAGACCAGGGGTAGGGATTCAGGAGGGTAGTGGTTGGGTGGGAGGACCTCTATTTAAGGGGCAAATATAATGACACAGGAAAGATTGAGAATTAAGTCCAGATTTAGCAAAGACTGTAGAATTATTTTACTCTGGTTTCCTCAGACCTTCAGCAGCTGTTCTCTAACAAAGAAAATGCCTGCTGAAGCAGCATAGAGCTTAGTAAGCTACACATCCATCTCCTCTAAAATTGGCTGCTGCTACACAACGCTAAGTATTAATCTGGGCATGTGTTCACAACTTTCATTTTTCCTACTAGAAGTAGATGGTGAATTTCTTTTCATTACTCAAGTGTTGTGGGTTGAATTGTAATCAAGCTGAGCAAAAGGTCATACTGGATTACAGTGGGCCCTAAATCCAATGACTAGTGTCCTTATGAGGAGAGGGATATTTAGAGACACAGACATAGAGGAAAGAGGGTCATGAGACAGAAGACGCAGTGATTAGAGTGAGGCAGATACAGCCAAAGAACGACAAGGATTGCCGGAGCCACTAGATGCTCAAAGAGGCAAGGAGAATTCTGCCCTAGAGCTTGAGAGAGAACATGGCCCTGCTGACACCTTGGTTTTGGACTTCTAGCTCCTGAACTGTGCAATAATAAATTTCTAATGTTTTAAGTCAACCAGCTTGTGGCCATTTGTTATGTCACCTGTTAGAAAACTAACACAATGAGTATCATCCAATTCACCTGTATGTTTATCTGTGCGTTGGAACAGAATTCTCCATGGGTCTCACATTTCTGTGTATCTTGTGAACAGAGGCACTGACCAGCTTTTGATCCACACTGTCTTTTTAAGGATGTCTGAACAGCAAAAAGCTTGGAAGATAGAGAACCTACCTCTTGATTGTTGGGGATTTGGGGGTTTTTTGAGCCTCTAAGAAAAGGCAGACATTGGGGGACTATGGGTTAATGAGGACAAAGGCACAGTGAACTATCAACTCCAGTTTGATCTCCCAAATAAACTGAAGATTCCCAACCTCTCAATATCCCCCAGGATATGGGTAGCCTTGGTAGAAGGTGGGGGACTCAGACCTGGAGGGCTTCAGAGAAAAAGAACAGGTATTCAAGCTTCTGTGATTCAGGCGAGCATATCTCAGGCTGCAAAAAGGCTGTGGGTTCGTAACAGAAAAACATAGTTCAAGGGAAAGACCAGAGCTGACATTCTCTCCCACATTTAACCGATTCTCTAACCTGTTTTATGTCTTCTAGTAGACCAAAGATGTCAGCTTTCTTCTCACACTTTAAATAAAAGTACTTCAAGAGTTAGGCAATTATAACAGACTTTTAGGTACCACCAAAGCATTTAGGAAAGGAAGTTACACAAAGAACAGCAAAGCCAAATATGACGAACAGTCAGTCAGCAACGTGGAGGCGGGCACTGACACCTCCTGGCTCTGCAGAACCTCTGGCCTCCCAGTGCAGCAGCATTGCCAGGTTAGAAAGCTTGAACCACCCCCCACCCCAGCCTCCATTCCTAACACCTGAGTGTGCCTTCAGTCCTGCCAGACCTGCCACAATATGTAGCACAAAAACAGGGATCACTGTAGCAGCTAAAAAGGCTTAGAGTTCCTCGAAGTTTCAAGACCAACAGAAAGGTTTTCTTGTAAGAAAATTAAAATGCAAATTGCAATGTCTGCTTAATATCCTTTGGAGAATCCTAATGCTATAAATACACTATTTACTCCTAGATGTGTGCATAGGTGCATAATTGTGTTAATATGCAGGAGGGCAGCTCATCCTGCTTGTTAAATCTCCCCCTACATTTTACAGCTTTACAAATGTCAGGCCGATAGGCCGTAACTCTCCTGTGAGGACCTCATTACCTATAAAGCATTCATATCTGCCACATAAAAGATGCAGGTGAGACACAGATTCAGCAATTAACCCATACATCTTTATCCATCTGACTGGTCTGGCCTACTTTTTTTTTTAAACAACAATTATATTTTCCTGGGAACCTTTTACAAAGTACCACTCTTTCTCTTTATGTTCAATTTGGGGACTGGAACCGTCAGTCAAAAGACTTATTTCCTCTAGTAAGTGGTCCAGATGGGGCCCCTTCTCAAAAAAAAAAAAAAAAAAAAAAAAAAAAGTAATAATAATCCAAGTAGAGTCCCATATTCTAAGAAATTTTGTAGCACTTCCATTGGCAGGACATCCCCAAGTTCCTTGAGGTGGCCCAGGCAAAACTGCCAAGGAGGGGAGGCTTGCCCTGGACTCCTCCAGGCTCCCTGCTCCTGTGCTGCACCTGGCTGGCCACAAACAGGCCTCCTAGAGGTCTGAAGCTTGCCTCACAGACTCACCTCTCAGGGCAATGCCCTTAGCTCTGGTCTTTCTTTACTTCCACCCTCCCACCACCTTGTCACAACCCATTATCTCAGCAATCAGAAACAGAGGTACCCCAGGAAGTGACCAAGATTCTCTCCCTGACAAAACTCCAGTTAGGTTACCCTGAACTCTTTTTGAGTTAGGCCTGAATTTTGTACTTCTGTATTCATCTCTGCACTGTCCAACTTTAGCCAAGAGTCTTGCTAAGTCAGTTTAACCAGAATCTCCCATCCTCCCTATCTGATCAGGCTCCTCATCCTACACCACCTCCCAGATGGTGTCTCATCAACCTGGCCTGCTTTCAAGAGAATCCTGTCAAGGTCTTGTTTAGCCATACTTCTCCCTTAGCCTTGATGTTTTCTTGTCCTCCTTTTCACCACCCTGCTCCTTGCCCATAAATTCCCACTTGCTCATGACATATTTGTACTCAGAGGTGAGCCTGATCTTTCCCCACCACTGCCAAGTTCTATTTTCCATTGCAGTGGTCCCCATACTTGCTGTCACAGCCACTCCACCAAATCTTCCTTATGATATTTTAAATAGAACCACTGATTAAAACAAACAAACAAACAAACAAACAGAAGTTAACAACCAATTTTTGGGAATGGGGAAAAGATTAACATTGGTTCAAAATCTGTGCCCACCCAACAGTCTACCACTCTACTACGCATACAGGAGCATATATGAGCTCCTGTAATCTTTATCATTACCCTCTACAAAGAGCAAGTATCTTCCTTATATTTCAAATGTGGAAATGGATACTCAGAAAATCCAAGCAATTAGTCCAAAGTTGCCTGTACTCTATAGGACCTCAGAGCTGAGGATTCCTTCCAGCAAGCACTTACACTCTCCTTTCAAAGGAAGGCTCAGTTATCACTCCTTAGCTCACACAGTGAATGAGAGCCTTTTGTCAAGCATCCCAGTAACTATTTCACGATTACTTTCTCCTCAGGAGTAAGACATTAACCTAAAGGAATGGAATTAATGACCCTGATAGGTGAAATATTTTTCTCACCATGAACAGACCATATTGCCTCCCCAATAGTTCTACACACAGAAAAACAATCAAATCCGCATTTGCTTTCTATGCTGGGGGTGATGACAAAGGGTGCTGCTTTCCTGGTACTGCATTAATGTGGAGCTCAACTCGATTTACATTTCTGAGAGGAATCAGCTCAGAACATTTCTATACTCAGCCTGAATGTGAATAGGTTAATTCCCCAGGGAACACTTACAAGAATCTTACAAACAACCCCCAAGAAATGAGAATGTAAGTGCCATTTTTATGACAACTCTCAAGTCCCCAGGATAAAATCTATAATGTCTTACATCTATTAAGGCAATTTATTACCAGCCTGCCTCGCTTACCAGGTTCTTTAGATTTTTGAAGGACAACTTTCAGTCACTTTGCCAAAAATGTTTTATCTGAAGCAAAAACTCTTTTTCTCTCTAAGGAGTGTGGTTAGTCAGGTAAGTCAATCATCTTAACTTGAACTGTACTGGAAATAACCCTACTGAATTTCACTAATTTTTTTTTAAATGAACATTTATTCTAAGCCAGTATTAGACAAAGTGATCATGATGGATGTTCCATATACTGAAGTTAAAAAATAATAATGCCCCTATGTTTGTATAGAATGTTCAAAGCATTATTAATAATATCACCATTTATTGAGCCCTGAGCACTTTTTAAAAGCTTACTTTACCTAATCATTATAGCCACGTTGATTATTTAATGTCCTTAGATAAATCTTAGAATTGATGGAGGGCAAACCCAAGTTCTGAACCAAGTCTGTCTCATTCCCAAACTCATACTCTTCATCCTGGCCAAATACAGCCCTCTCATTTGTAAGATTCTACTCTATCTGCTTCTTGGAACAAGTAATGGACCTATAAGGTACAGCTGATTAGTAAGATAACACAGGCACACCCATGAGGTTCCTGACTCCAGACCTGAACTCTTTTCTCCAAAACATGCCAGCAATCTGAAATAGGACTCAGATTAGGAATTTGCTCCTTGGGCTCACTCTCCAACCTGTCTCCAGTATAATTAAGGCCAGGGACATTTATGAGTACCATATTTTAACACATTGAACACCTTAAAGCTTTGAATCATGATATAAAAATAGGATATCAGATAGAAACACCTGTAATAGACCATGTTGCTGGCCATGAGCAGTAGTACCAATTGCCTAGTAAACTGGCTTTCCAAAACAGCAGCCCTGATGTGTAAGATCTACCAACTGCCACTGTCTAAATACACCCACTATAGTCAACTTCAAACTACCAACATCACTGGACACGGAATGGGAAAGAGGTGTGCACACTAGGCTTCACAAGCCAATGGAAGCCAGATGGAGCGCAACACTATCAAAGTCACCAGAAATCATCAATTCTGAATCCTTTCTTTGGAAAAACACCTCATGTGTTAGCCATAGCCATCATCCTCACAAATGTTCTGAAAAGGATGCAAGTAAGAGAGGTACTAATTTCAGGGTTTCTACAACCTTAGACTTGAGATCTGTGCTCTCCTTGGTGGTTTTTGACAACAGGTGTAGAAAGAGCCACTGGAAAAGCAGCATCAACAATGATGGTAGGAGACACAGGATAGGCATGTTTTGTCATTTATGAGAGATTAGGCTAAAAAATGACACTGTATGCATACAAAGACAGCCTAAAAACGGAAAAAAATCCATCAATGAGGCACAAATGCATAATTCCAAGTAATCAGAAATGTTCTGAGTAAATAGAAATGTTCTCAGCAGAAATATTAATGTTCTCAATAGAAATGAATCAGCTGAGATTTCAGCCTGAGGTGCAGAGTAAGAATGAGAAAAACAGTTTCATCTGAGTCACTTGTCAGGTTAGCAGGGTTTGCCACGGAATGCAGCCAGGAATCCTAGGGATTGGTTATCTTGCATATCAGCCATGTCATTTAAATATTTGGGAACCTAGTTTATTATGCAGTATGAGTAAGTTCTTGAGATCTGCTATACAATATATACCTATGGTTAACAATACTTTGCACCTTAAATTATGCTGAGGATAATAAAAATCAACCAAAGTGGTAAGGAAAGAAGTAAAATTTTCACTATTTACAGCTGACATGATCCTATATAGAAAACCCTCCATCAAAAAAACTACTAGAATTGAGAAATGAATTCAGTACAGTCACAAGATACAAAATTGATGCACAGACATCTGCTGTATCTCTATACACTAATAATTTAGCAGCAGAAAGAAAAATTGAGAAAACAGTACCATTTACAATTGCACCAGAAATAAAAAATAAAAAAATACCTAAGAATAAACTGAACCAAAGAGGTAAAAGACCTGTACTCTGAAAATTATAAAATACTGACCAAAGAAATTACAGATGACACAAATGAAAAGGCATTCCATGCCCATGGATTGGAAGAACAAATACTGTTAAAATGTCCATACTACTCAAAGCAATCTACAGATTTAATGAAATCCCTATCAAAATGCCAATAGCATTTTTCACAGAACTGGAAAAAAAAAATCCCAAAATTTTATGGGACCAAACAAGACCCCAAGCAGCTAAAGCAATCTTGAAGAAAAAAAAAACAAACCGAAGTATCCACAATTCCAGACTTCAAGTTATACTACAAAACTGTAGTAATCAAAACAGTATGGTACTGACACAAAAACAGACATATTAATGGAAAAGATAAATGGAACAGAAAACCCAGAAATAACCCCATGCTTTATGGTCAATTAATCTATGATAAAGGAGGCAAGAATATACAATGGGAAAAAGACAGTCTCTTCAACAAATGATGTTAGGGAAACTGGACAGCTGCACGCAAAAAAAAAAAAAAAAAAAAAAAAAAAAAAAAAAAAAAAAAAGGAAGAAACTGGAACACTTTCTTACACCACACACAAAAATGAACTCAAAATCAATTATGTATCTAAATGTGGGACACCTGAAACCATAAAACTCCTAGAAGAGAGCACAGACAGTAATTTCTCAGACCTTGGCTGTAACATCTTTATACATATGTCTTCTGAGGCAAGGGAAACAAAATGTATTGGAACTACATCAAAATAAAAATTTCTGCACAGAAAACAACAAACAAAACTAAATAAGAACCTGCTGATGGGAGAAGACATTTGCAAGTGACCTATCATACAAAGAATTAATACCCAAATTATATAAAGAACATACAACTCAACACCCAAAAAGTGTCTCCCTCTCTCTCTGCCCCTCCTCCCATTCACACTTGGTCTCTCTCTCTCTCAAAAATAAAAAATAAAAATAAATTGGGTAGTGACATGAGCAATGAACAAACATTTCTCCATAGAAGACATTCAGATGGCCAAAAAACACATGAAAAGATGCTTTAACATCACTTATCATTAGGGAAATGCAAAGCAAACCCCCCAATGAGCTATCATCTCATACCTGTCAGAATGGGCTAAAATCAAAAATGCAAGAAACAAGTGTTGGTGAGGATATGGAGAAAAAGGAACCCTCATGCACTGTTGGTGGGAATGCCAACTGAGGCAGCCACTGTGGAAGACAGTACAGAGGTTCCTCAAAAAAATTAAAAATAGAACTACCCTATGATCCTGCAATTGCACTACTAGGTATTTATCCAAAGAATGCATAGACAGTATTTCAACAGGACATGTGCACTCCTATGTTTATTGCAGCATTATTTACAATAGCCAAATTATGAAAGCAACCTACGTGTCCATAAATAGATAAATGGAAAAAGAAGATGTGGTATATAGATGCAATGGAAAATTACTCAACCATAAAAAAGAATGAAATCTTGCCACTTGCAACAACATGGATGGATCTAGAGAGTATAATGCTCAGTGAAATAAGCCAGTCAGAGACAAACACCATATATTTTACTCATACATAGAATTTTTTTAATGTTTATTTATTTTTGAGAGAGACAGACAAAATGCGGGTGGGTGAGGGGCAGAGAGAGAGGGAGACTCAGAAGCAGAAGCAGGCTCCAGGCTCTGAGCTGTCTGTACAGAGCCTGACGTGGGGCTCAAACTCACAAGCTGTGAGATCATGACCTGAGCTGAAGTCGGACGCTCAACCGACCGAGCCACCCAGGCGCCCCACTCATACATAGAATTTAAGAAACAAAAGCACAAAGAAAAAATAAATGAGACAAACCAAAAAATAGACTCTTAACCACAGAGAAGAAACAGATGGTTACCAGAGGGGAGGTAGGTGGGTGAATGGTTGAAACAGGTGAAGGGGATTAAGAGTACATTTAACCTGATGAGCACGGAGTTAATATATGAGAGTGTTGATTCAGGTTGAATCACCTGAAACTAATGTAACACAATATATTAATTACACTGGAATTAAAATTTTTAAAAAATATGTGGAGAATAGAGCTCATGTGTTCTTACCACTACCACCACCATCACCAACAAAAATAAGGACATTTTTGGAAGTGATGGATAGGTTTGGTACCTTGGTTGTGGTGATGGTATCATGGGTGTATGTATATTCCCAACTCATCAAGATGTATACATCAAATGTGTGTAATTTTTTGTACATCTGTTATCCTTCAATAAATATACACATACACACATGCTTTTTTTTTTTTAAGCATTTCCGGTTATTTTCCAGTCTGGCTGGGTCTCCTTGCTGACACGAGAATGCCTGACAGAGGTCAAGTGACAAATTCAGCATCCTGAAAGATGCAGAACATTTCCACAAAGCAGTCACTAGGGACATTAATTGTTGCCATGCAATTCCTTTCTCTATCCTGTCCCTTGTCTGGTCCTGTGCTTTTCATCTCATGTGGCTCCTCCCTGCCATTTCTATGGCACAGGGAGCCCTTCGTGAACAAGTGTGGAGGCAGGTTCATCCTCCAAATTCTGCCACACTTGGTCATTTGGGTAGAAGGTCAAGGTCGAGGAGACTAAACTGCCTGTTCAGCACCCCCTTTACTAGTCTAGTGGGAACACTGACTAACAAAGGGGGGTATGGTTTGAAAACAGTGGAGAAAAAGGAAAAGCAACAAGAACAGAGAATAAACAGCTTAGTTTGCTTCCCTCCCTTGGTGTTGGGCATGCGGCCTCTACCACCTTTCCAGAGGACCTGAGGTCCTATTCATTTGTCTACTCTCCTTCCCTAACAACCTGAGCCTTGGAAGACTCTCTCATTCCTGGAAGTCAGTATTTCCAAAGGAGGAGGTCCTCACACTATCACCTCCAGAGCAGATGGCCGCTAATTGCCACAAGTAAACAAACATAGGCTGTGACAGATACATCTTGTAGCACTGAATATCATTAATTTTCAAGAACACCAGGGGCACCCATTCCCAATTAGTGGAGAGAACAAGGCTCAAAGCAGAACTCAAAGGAGCCGTGCCAGGCTGGTGATGCAGGGGGGTCCAACTCCCATCCTGCCAGCCTCAGACCCGATAGGAAAAATTCAGGAAGCCACTTAACCTTGTTGCCTTTGTTTTCTCATCTGTGAAACAGTGGGTAATAAAATCCCTCTGCTTCCTCACAGGGTTTTATGTGAGTGAACTAATTAATGATTGTATAAAGCCTAATACAATGCAACATATAATTGAAAAGTTTAATCATCAAGGTAATAGTCCAATAATAGTAGGTTGCAAAGCAGTGATAAATAGCCCTTTAAAATGCAGATATTACCATTTTGATATTTTCTCTCTGATCTGCATATTCAAATTAGTAACATATATAATTTCAGTTTTATGCCCATTTTTACAAGATTGTTTAATTCTACAAAGCTTCTTCCTCTATTGTTTTAATTGTGATATTTCAACCAAGCAGAGAATTGCTGTAGATTCCAGTTAATAACTAAACATTCCAACCCCAAAAGGTTTTATGCCCAGCAGTCTTCACATCAAACTAGATGGTCAAGGATATTCCCACCCTTACACACTTGGAGAACCCACTACTTTCATTACCATTTTCCATAGAAGATAGAAGGAAGTCTTCTTTCTCAATCATAATTTCTTAGCCCTTTGACCTGTGTGTTCTTCCAGAAAGCTCCTATTTTACCTTTCCCTACATGTAAGCCTTTGAATGAGCTGTTCCTTCCTCCTGGAATGCCCTCTACCCTCCTTCAGAGCAATGTTTCTTTCTCGAAAGTTCCTACTCCTTTTTCAAAAGGTACATTAAGCCTTATTCTGTGACATTTTTTTTTTCCTGAAACCTCCAAGTAAAACTAAGATCCTTTTCTTTCAAGTATAATTAACATCCAGTCTTATATTAGTATCAGGCATACAATATAATGATTCAACAATTCTATACACTACTCAGTACTCATCATGATAAATGTACTTTTAATCCTCTTCACCTATTCCACCCATTCTCCCCACCCACCTCCCTCTGGCAACCACCAGTTCTCTGTATATAAGAGTCTGTTTTGATTTTTTTCTTTGTTCATTTCTTTAATTTCTTAAATTCCACGAGTGAAATCATATGGTATTTGCCTTTTTCTGCCCTATTTGGCTTAGCATTATACTCTCTAGCTCCATCCATATTGTTGCAAACGGCAAGATTTCATTCTTTCTTATGGCTGAGTAATAGTCCATTTTGTGTGTGTGTGTGTGTGTGTGTGTGTGTGTGTGTGTGTGTGTAGATATATATACACCTCACCATTTTCATCCATTCATCTATGGATGTACACTTTGGTTGCTTCCATCTCTCATTATAAATAATGCTGCAATAAACACAGAGGTGCATATAGCTTTTCGAATTAGTGTTTTTGTCTTCTTTGGGTAAATATCCAATAGTGGGATTACTGAATCTTATGGCAGTTCTGTCTAAAAAAGTTTCTTTTTAGGAACTTCCATACTGTTTCCCACAGTGGCTGCCTCAGTTGGCATGCCCACCAACAATGCATAAGGTTTTCTTTTCCTCTACATTCTCCCCAACACTTTAGAAACATGTTTTTGATTTTAGCCATTCTGACAGGTGTGAGATTATATCTCATTGTAGTTTTGATTTGCATTTCTCTTATGATGAGTGACGTTGAGCATCTTTTCATGTGTCTGTTAGCCATCTGGATGTCTTCTTTGGAAAAATGTCTATTCATGTCCTCTGCCCATTTTTTAATTGGAGTATTTGTTTTTTGAGACTTTGAGTTGCTTAAGTTCTTTACATATTTAGGACATTAACCCCTTATTGGAAACACTTGCAAATATCTTCTTCCATTCAGTAGGTTGTCTTTTAATTTTGTTGGTTTCCTTCATGAAATCTTTTTATTTTGGTGTAGTCCCCATAGTTTAATTTTGCTTTTGTTTCCCTTGCCAGAGAAGACATACCTATAAAAATGTTTCCATGGTTGATGTCAAAGAGTTTACTGCCTATGTTTTCTTTCAGAAATTCTATGATTTCGGGTTTCAATTTATCTCCTTAATCTATTTTGAATTTATTTTTGTATGTGGTATAAGAAAGTGATCCAGTTTCATTCTTTTTCCTGTAGTTGTCCAGTTTTCCCAACACCATCTGAAGAGGCTTTTTCCCATTGTATATTCTTACCCCTTTGTCATAGATTGACCATAAAGCATGGTCAGAGCTTTCTATGCTGTTCCATTGATCTATACCTGTTTTTGTGCAAGTGCCATACTGTTCTGATTACTACAGCTTTGTAGTATATCTTGGAGTCTGAGACTGTGATACCTCCAGTTTTGTTCTTCTTCTTCAAGATTACTTTGGCTAGTGGGGGTCCTTTATGGTTCCATACAAATTTTAGGACTATTTGTTCCTGTTCTGTGAAAAATGCTGTTGGTATTTTGATAGGGATTGAATTAAATCTACAGACTGCTGGGTGCCTAGGTGGCCCAGTTGGTTAAGCATCTAACTTTGTCAGCTGTGCTGACAGCTCAGAGCCTGGAGACTGCTTAGGATTCTGTGTCTCCCTCTCTCTGCCCCTCCCCCATTGTGCTTCTCTCCCTCTCTCTCTCTCAAAACTCAACATTAAAAAATAGTATTATAGAAAATAAATCTACAGATTGCTTTGGGTAGTATGCACATTTTAACAATATTAGTTCTTCCAAAAGGATCCTCTTATCTTTTTAGTGCCTCTAACATTTACAGAGGCCTCCATTATGGGAATGATCACAATGTGTTGTTCTGATTACTAACTATTGCTAGACACTAAGCAATTTAAGAACAGGAAATATCTCTTCTAACCTGATGCATCTCCTTTTCCCGGTGCAGTAAATGGCACAATATAAGTATTCAACAAGTACTTTGGTACTGATTAATAAAGTATGAAATCTTATGAATTCATTGCTGAAGGAATTATAGCTTTGTGTCAGGTATTTTCTCATTTAATCCCTATTTCATCATGTGTGACTCTGCAAAAAAAGAAAATGTGATTTCAAGCAGTGTTCTCACACTTGATACAGTTGAACACTGCATCTTGCTCAAATCCATATGCCTTACAAGGAAAGTCTTCCATGATTGGACACCTACCTTTCTAACTTTAAAACCAATCACTTGTCCTCAAAAGGATACCTACTGGAATCAGACCAGACTTCCTACAGCCTCCTGAATCATCCCAGCTGCATGATGCCTATGCCCATGCATCCATCACACTCTGCCAAGGCCTTTCCACCTTGCTTGATAACTGAATTGAGGAAGGAGTAGGGGGTTATCATCTCCTTTGGGCTTTGCCCTTGACACTCTGTGCCCCACCTAAAAGATGGGTGCTTTATATTCTTTGTACTTACCCAGGGTCTTTACAAACTACTCCTCTTGATTTATATCATCACCCTAAATGAATATTTCTATACCTTCTCTGCTTCAAGCTGCAAGCTCCTTGCAGATAAGGACAGTGTTTGATTCTGCCTTGAAAGAGAAGATCTTATCACAGGGCCTGACACATAGTTAATGCCCATGAATAGTTGTGGAATGACTGAATGAATGGCTGATAGTTCTGCCTGTTACACAGGCTGTTTGGAAGGGGACAAAAACTATAGTGTCCTGATCTTCGACTCTCTAACTATGAAGGATCAAGTTTTATATGTAAGATATATTTGAACAAACACTCAACTTATTTCCACTAAATTCACTTGCCATCATTTTCCCAGGATACAATATGTCTGCACACCCTCCCCCTTCCTTTGACCATTATGTCCAGACACCCCACTATACAACTTCCTGGTCCCAGTTGTAGAATCATTTTCAGATTACTCTGAAAAGAGTTATTTCTAGCCTGCACAACTCTAGCCAATAAAAGGAGATTTCCCAACCCTACATGAAAATCGTCCACCTCACTTGAGGCTTGGAGAGCTTGAAGGACAGCGATTGTGAGCATTCAGGAGTGATCCAGCACATGCTGAAGTTGAAGAATCCTAGAGATTGAGAAGAGACTTACAGTTTGGATAACAAGTTTTAAAAAAATGTCTGCATTTCAGCAAACTTCTCTAATATATGCATTTTGGAAAAAAAATTATTTCTGCACCAAAACTGACAGACTAATGAATTTCTCCATTTCTTTCACTGAAGCATTTCATTGTGCAGCTCAGAAGTGGCTGCTAATTAAAACTAAATATAAGCATTGGTGATATAATCTTGTTCTAGAATTATTATATAGAAGATGGGAAACCAAAAAGCATTTTTTTTGTATAGAGTGTAAAAAAAACCCAATATCTTCATTGTCAAGGAAAGACCCTTGTTCAAGGCTGAATAGGATTTGAAATATACATATGTCTTTCACCGTCATCATCAACTATCATTTCCTGAGCACCATTTATCCATAGTTTACTGGATGGGAGGGCATTCCCCTTTGCAATACCATTAGAATAAGGGATCATGAAGGGATTCTCCATGACTAAGTCTCCAAGATGTTATCAAAATGATCCAGAGCTCCAAACCCAAGCTCCAAACAGAATATTAAAGTTCCTTTGATGTCATGTAAAAGAGAAAAATCCTCGCTTCATCCTGACAGAAAATTTATCAGTTATTTATAAACACCTCCGAAGACCATGTACTAAGGCTAGGCCATAAACTTCTTTTTCATTGTATCTCTTTTCATGTCTATGCTTAAAAAACCAAAGAGCCCTCATTTTCTAAAGCACACCAATTCTTCCCCTGATAGTAATGATAAGAGTGCACCTCAGCTGAGTCCACTGAGTCATGTCTTGATGCGGCCCATAATGGCTACTATATGACATTTTGGTGGCTGGTCCTTTTAGGAGATAAAGCCCACAATTATGTCACTATAGCTTTACCTCATGGGATTTTTATCTATCTTGCTTCTAGATCAAGAGAATTTTCTCAAGCTAGACTGCAAGATGTCAAGAAGAGAAGAGAAACACTGCTACAGTTATTTGCCCTGGTTCTCAGAGTTCCTTTTCAGAAGAAAGTGACTTCTGAGCAAGATTTACAAATAAAACTGTGAAGTTAAGCACAGCCCTTTTTGAAAGCCCTGGTTTACTTTTCACACATGCTCTTCCTGTTGGGCTACTTCTTCTTGCTTTACTCTTCCTTCCTCCTCTACAACTACTCCCGGTGAAGACTCTCAGACCACTCATTTATGGCTTTGTGTGACTTGAAGTCACACTTTAATAGGACTGTTTTTAAGTACTTTTAACATCACCATGACATGCTTAGACCACTGCTAAATATATTCTGTTAACAGTGAGGGAACAGAAATAGTCTTTTTGGAGCAGGAAACTCTACCCTTGTGCAATCAGAATTAGGTTTCTAGCATTTCCATCTAAGCATATATAACTTAAAGTAGATGTTTTTATCATTACTAATCACCTCAAATCATTTGCTCATGCTGTTTCCCCTCTCCCATCCTCGTGGAAAGAATTCATTCCACCTGCTGCCAAGATAGGATAACTTATGCCCTTCACTCCCCTGGGGAGACATGGAAGCCCTTTAACCCTAATCCCTACATACACAGGTCTGTTGGGGGCTGTTTACTAGACTAAAATACAAGTTTTCTGAAATGCTTCTGATGCCTCTGATCAAGATATTATTTTAACTTTGCACAAGAGATATAAATAAATCTCAGACTTTTATCTTGATTCAGTCAATACTTGGTTAGTCACAAATGAATACTTTACCCTAAATTTGTTTTCACTTCAGACTTCTCACTGTACAAAATCTGATTCTGTAGAATAGCATGCAACCTTAGCAAGCATCTCAATGTTCATTTTTTTAAATTAGTGGTTTTTATCATAAAACTTTAAACAAAAACTGAAGTGTACAAAGTTATGAGATATATTTAATTATGTGGTTCTTGAAACAAGCTATGAATATTGGCCCCTATGGTAACATTTATAAATATTTTAGATATTGGAAGTTTCAGTAAAATAAAGCATGTGGCTACCCTTGCTGAGCACTTATATGAAAAGAATATTGATTTGGATTATGAATTCAGTAACTTAAAATCATAGTGTTAGCACTGGAAGAAAAGGGGCCTTGGAGATATTGCTGATATATTAGAACCTGTACCAAATGCTTTCAATGAAATTGAAGGAATTCTCAATCAGTCCTATGGGTGCTCAGGATAAGGGAATAAAGATTCTCATATCTGTTCTTTGACACAGCATTTAATTTCCTGGGGGTAACATTTTTCTGCTCATCATTGGCACCAAAACTTCAGTCTGTAATCCCTTAAGCATAAACTCATTATCATGCCTTATACATGATACTAATGTTAGCAATAGACTGAAGAAATTATGTTTACACCATAGCACCCCTTCTCTGTCCTTTCTCTATCAATAAACATTTATTGAGCATCTACTAGGTGCTGGTCATTATTCTGGGTGCCACGGATGACAGGCACAGATCATTGCAACCACAGTCTCTCCTTGCAGAGCACCCAGTTTAGCAAGTGAGTCAGATTTTAGCAACCAAATCAATGGGTGAATGAATGATGAGTAAGATACCTGGGAGAGTAAAAAAGTTTACAATGAGAACAGGGTAATATATTGTGATAGAACATTACTGAATTATGTATAGAAACAGAGCTTTTTGAGAGCTTGATAAACAAGGAAGAGCCAACTCTGCAACATTATGGGAGGACAGCACGTCAGACAGAGGGATCAATAGGGCAATGACCCTGGGAAGAATGTGGGTAGGGATGAGAGGCCAGATACTTGTGAGGCAGCCAATTCTCTTCTCCCAGTGGGGTCCTCTCACCTATTGCCACTGCACAGCACATATTCAGACCCATTCCCTTGGGATTTGCTGCCCTCCCATCAGACGCAGTTTCCTTGCTTTCATGCTTTCCTCTTTCTTTACTGCCACTCAAAATGTCTTCATGTACAAGAGTTCTAACTATGTCCCCCTGTCCTGAGCAGAGATTCCCTCTGGAGTAGTGCAAACTCCTTAACCTCAGCTTCCACAACCCCCATATCATGAGGTTCTGGGCCCTCATGTTTCCATTCACTAGTGCATTACTATAGACATGCCATGCATTGTGTTACCCCCATGTGTTTGTTCAGACCACTCTCAGTCCCCTTACACATTGCTTTACAAAGTTTGTCCATATACTTAAATCCTACATACACTTTAAGACCTATACTTAAGACACTGAGATCTAAGACCAAACAAGTCTTTTCCCTCAAAGTTTTCCTTATTTATCATAGTTTGAGGTACCTCATATTCTTTCGAAGTCAATTCCTGTGTGTATAATTCATTTGTACACTAATCAAGTTCCACTTTGTAACGCCTTCTCTTTACCGAGAAATACTACATATTTTATCCTTACTCATTTACATGATCACTTTGGTCTCCCCGATTATAAATTGAGAACAAAACCATGTTTCATGTTTCTTCTTTTCACCTAGACATCTCAGCACAGTGCCTGGCACGGAGTAGGTGTTGAATATCTGCTTCTAATTTGAATCGATGTGAACACAGCTCTGCCTAAACATGCATAAGAATGTTTTTTAGTGGTCATTCACTTAATCTGGGAGTTCCCTTCTTCAAGACTCACATAAAACAAATGAATTATGGTACATCCTTAGCAAAAGGAAAATGTCAAGCCCCAAGCCCCTTCCCAGCAATATACATGAAATGTACATTAGTTTTCAGGTTTATTGACTCAGAAAAAGGAAACCTCAAGAGGTAACACTACACAGGCAAATTAATGATTCTGTGAATGATAAATGGAATTTCATAGAATTAGACAAGAGACCCCAAGGACAGCTGTCCATAAGCACAGCAAAGAAACAAATGCACTTAAATAAATGTCACACCTCATATAAAACCTGAAGAAACCCAGAACGATGAACACTAAGAACTACTTTCTCACGCCAATCTTGATAATAGTATAATTTTCCCAGAAGGAAAAAAAAAAGTATTTTATGAAATAGAGGTATAATACTTGGAATTATACATTTTTACATTGGAGATAATTGACAGTAACCATTCATTTTGAAGATGAGGAAAGTGAGCTTAGACAGGAGAATACCTCTTGCTGGAGAGAGGTATTCTAGAGTGGAGATATTGCTTCCCCTATCTCCACTACCCACTGGAGAGAAGAGCTGTTTCTAGTACATGGTGACAGTTCCAGGGACTGGTTTGTGTGGTCAGCCTCTCTGCCATGACCACAATTCTCTCCGGAGCACCCTCACTCTAGGTCACCAACTCCTGAGGGACTCGGATCCTCTCACTCATATCACGTCCTTGGGTGCTGGCAGAACTCATCACTGGGAAGTCATAAGGCCATCTAACTACCACTCCACACTCAAGGTATCCCTAACTAATGTCCTGCCTCTTCTCTCAACTCCACACTGCTTGGGCCTTCCTCTTTCCAGGACTCAAATCCCAACTGCTTCTCAAACACAAGCATTTCACTTGAGACCGCAGAATCCTCTGTCACCATAAACCCCACCATCTTCAACTCCTTCAAGAATTGTCCCGCCCCTCTCAGGCTTTGGCAGGCACCACGCGGTGCCTGGAGGACATTACGCATAATAAATGCATCTCAAATAGAAACTTCTCATTCCCCATGATTCCTGTCACTAGGTCTCTAGTGTTTCTTTCAGAATATCCCTGCTTAAGCCTTTAAAAAGACAAGAAACGAAAACAAGCAAAAAAGAAGATCTCATGTGGCTCTTTACACCTACTCATATTTTTCAATACCTCATTATCATTGGAATCTCTCATGCTCCTCGTCATTCACCCATATTCACTGAATCCTTCGAGTCAAAGTCACCATCCTTTGGCCCATCCCATATTCTGCCTTCACTGTGGGCGCCCTCAGTACCCCTGGTTTTCAGCCATCTCACAACCAGTACCACCCCCCTACATTTTTATTATCCAAGGCATCTCAGCTCTATTTCTGCAGTCAAATTTTCTGCCCTCACCCTGGACTTTGTCACTGCCCAGTATTGTTCCACCTCTAAAACATTTGATCTAAAACTTAATTCTCAAATAACTCAATGGCCCAGTCACAGGAAAATGGTTAAATAAACTAATGTAAATGTATAATACAAATAAGCTATATATAAATGGAAATCCACTAAAATATATTAATTGAAAAGTATTACAATATATTTTTGTAAAAATAAATTATGTGCAGCAATGTGTATATATGGAAGTGCCCAGAAAATTTTCCAAAAAAAAAATAAATAAATAAAGTACACACCAAATTGCTGAGTGTGGCCACTTTGGGAAAGAAATTGCTAATAGGGAAGACAGATGGTACTTCAGTATTTTACCCTCTGTAATTCACTATGCCCTGAATTACTTTCAGTAAGAATACATTTATACATGCTTTGTATAATTTTTAAATGTATACATATGAAAAATAATTCTACCCTGGGCACAAACTTTATTCCTTTTAGCGCTCACAGTTCTCTTAGCTATATTTTGACCACAGTGAGATCTACTGTTATGTTTCTTATTTTTGTTTCCTTCCTCCTATTTTTTAAGTTTTGGTTTTGTTTGTTTGAAAGAGTATGCTTGAACAGAAGAGGGGCAGAGAGAGAGAGAGACAGAGAGGATCCCAAACAGTCTGTCAGTGGGGAGCCCAAAGCAGGGCTAGAACCCATGAACCCTGAGATCGTGACCTGAGCTGAAATCAAGAGTCAGATGTTTAACTGACAGAGCCACCCAGGGGCCCCCCTCCTATCTTTCTTTGTGCATCTACACTCCTTTTCTGATCGCTTCAAATATCTTACCATAATTTTGTACAACTTTTACATTTTCCTTTTATCACCTCTACCTACTATTATCCCAAATTAGGATGGATTCAACTGTTCACGTTGTCCTCCTATCCAGACTACTGCCAGCACCTCTTCCTGCTTCAATGACTCCTCTCCATTACAGGTTATTTTCCTCTAACTGTACCTACAATACTGGGGTTTCTCAGAGTTTTGCCTGAACATCTCTTCTTTCCTCATTTGACAAGCCCTTCACGTAGATCTCATCTACTTCTGTAACTTTAAGAAAAGCATCTGGGGCCCCTGGGTGGCTCAGTCAGTTAAGCATCCAACCCGTGAAATTGGCTCAGGTCATGATCTCATGGTTCATGAGATACAGCCCTGTGTTGGGCTCTATGCTAACAGTACTGAGCCTACTTGGGATTCTCTCTCTCCCTCTCTGCCCCTCCCCTGCTTGCACACATGTGCTTTATCTCTCTCAAAATAAACAAACATGAAATAATTTCCAAGTCTTTACATCATCTTATGCCCCTCTCCTAAATCCAGACTCATGGTCTTGACCAACACTGGAACTTCTGTCTGCACTGCCCTCCCACCACTCTGCCTTGGGCAAATTCTCACTCTCCTTTTTAGTCTTGAGGTTGAGGTTATTTCCTGCTCTGATTCCCTAAGAACCTTAACTACTCTTTCAATATTATCCATGTCACTCTATATTATAATTGACTTTTTATTTCTCTGCCTCCTTCACTGGACTATAAGTAAGTGCCCTGAGAGCTAGGGCAAGGCAATCATAATATACAAGGCCTGTCACATGGCAAGAATAGGACACCAGCCAAACGTAAATGACTTCAGAGTCTATCCCTCCAAATGAAGTCTCTACCTTAATCTTCATACACATAACTCACATCATCTATTCAACTTAACATATCTCAGTATTTCAAGTGTTGTGAGTTCAACACATTTAAAATCCATGCCCAATTCCCCTCAGAAGAACCTTCTCTGCCTCCTGGCTGAGTTTCCTTTACTGGTGACTTGCAGCAAGTCCACCCAACATCAGCCTTCACATTGGTCTCTCAACCTTCAGCTTGTTCTCCTCTGACCCTTTCTTCATCCAGTCACCTGAGTGACTTTACAGAGGCTCAATAAGAATATGCTACCCTCCTACTTAAAACCACATCCTCACTCTTTTGGTAGGAATGTAAACTGGCACAACCACCGAGGAAAATAGCATAGAAGTTCCTCAAAGACTCAAAAGTAGAATTACCATATGATCCAGTAGTTTCACTACTGAGTATTTGCCTCAAACATACAAAAACACTAATTCAGGGGTAACTGGCTATCTCAGTCAAAGAAGCATGAAACCCTTCAGGAGATTGAGACTTCAAGCCCCATGGTGGTTGCAGAGATTACTTAAACAAATGAACAAAAAACTTAAAAAAACCCATTATTTCAAAGGTATACATGTACCCCTAAGTTTATAGCAGCAATATTTACAAATGCCAAATTGTGGAAGTAGCCCATGTCCATCAACTGATGAATGGGTAAAGAAGATGTGGTATGTCACAAAAATAAACTCAAAATGAATGAAAGACCTAAATGTGAGACAAAACCTTAGAGGAGAAAGCAAGCAACAACCTCTTTGACCCCAGCTGCAGCAATTTCTTGCTCGACACATCTCCAAAGGCAAGAGAATTAAAAGCAAAAATGAACTACTGGGACCTCAATCAGATGCCATATCGGATAAAGGGTTAGTATCCAAAAATCTATAAAGAAGTCACCAAACTCCACACCTGAAACACAAATAATCCAGTGAAGAAATGGGCAAAGACATGAATAGACACTTTTCCAAAGAAGACATCCAGATGGCCCACAGACACATGAAAAGATGCTCAATGTCACTCATTATCAGGGAAATACAAATCAAAACCACACTGAGATACCACCTCATACCAGTCAGAGTGGCTAAAATTAACAGTCAGAAAATGACAGATGCTGGTGAGGATGTGGAGAAACAGGAACCCTCTTACATCGTTGGTGGGGATGCAAATTGTTGCAGCTGCTCTGGAAAATAGTGTGGAGTTTCCTCAAAAAATTAAAAATAGAACTACCCTATGACCCAACAATAGCACTACTAAGAATTCACCCAAGGCATACAGGAGTGCTGATTCATAGGGGCACATGTACTCCAATGTTATAACAGTGCTTTAAACAATAGCCAAATTATGCAAAGAGCCTAAATGTCCATCAAATGATGAATGGATAAAGAAGATGTGGTTTATATATACAATGGAATACTACTTGGCAATGAGAAAGAATGAAGTCCTGCCATTTGCAGCAACGTGGATGGAACTGGAAGGTATTATGCTAAGTGAAAGTCAGTCAGTCAGAGAAGGACAGGTATCATGTTTTCACTAGTATGTGGAACTTGAGAAACAACAGAAGACCATGGGGGAAGGGAAGGGGGAAAAATAGTTACAACAGAGAGAGAAGGAGGCAAAGCATAAGAGACTCTTAAATACAGAGAACAAACTGAAGGTAGATGGTGGGGTGGGGGAGAGGGGAAAATGGGTGATGGGCATTGAGGAGGGCACTTGTTGGGATGAGCACTGGGTGTTATATGTAGGCGATGAACCATGGGAATCTACCTCCAAAACCAAGAGAACACTGTACACACTATATGTTACCCAATTTGACAATAAATTACATTAAAATAAAATGGTCAAAAAAATTTAAAAAAAGATGTGATATGTGTATGCACACGCACATAGACACACACAATAGAGTATTATTCAGCCATAATAAGAATAAAATCTTGCCATTTGCAAGGACATGGATGGAGCTAGAGAGTATAATACTAAGCAAAATAGACAAAGACAAATACCATATGATTTCACTCATATATGGAATTCAAGAAATAAAACAAAGAAGCCAAGGGGAAAAAAAGAGAGACAAATTAAGAAACAGATTCTTAACTATAGAGAACAAACTGATGAACACCAGAAGGAAGGGTAGCAGGGGGGTGGGGGGATAGGTGAAATAGATCATAGGGATTAAGGAGCATACTTGCCATTATGAGCACTGGGTAATGTATAGAATTGTTGAATCACTACATTGTATACCTGAAATTAATATTACATTGTGTGTTACTAGAATCAAAGTAAAAACTTTATTTTAAAAAGGGACAATAGTGTTTGGAGTATCTTAATGCTGGCATCTTTGTTACAGAAAAGCAACATCAGGGATTAGCTATTAAAATTCACCATCCCTTGGATGTAGCCTCATAACTGATCATGGTTAATTTATTTTTATTTACCCTCAGGGCCTGAATCAAAGTAGTTGCTTAACCGACTGAGCCACCCAGGCACCCTGGGCCTACTACAGGTCTTAATCAGAACCAGTGCTCAAATATTCTTTGTTATATGGTTTTTATTTCTGTATTTAATTGTCCCACAAGTGCTGTATTTGTAGTTATTTTGTTGGAGAGATGAATTCAGTATTAAATTACACAAGAAAAGCAAAAAAATAAAAAATAACCCCACGCCCCCAAAAAACAATGTGCTCACTAAATATTTGTTGCATTGAAGAATAAACATTAAATGAGTGATTGAAAACATAGTTCTGATAAAGTGGAGAGAATTTTTGGCCTAAAATCAGGAATATGACAGGACTACCACTGTTGTTTGCAGTTGTGTGATACAGGGTTGCCAGATGAAACACTGCATGAGACATATTTATCCTAAAAAGTATTTTGTTGTTATCTGGGATCATATTCAATTGGGCATCCTGTTTTTATAGTTGCCAAACCTGACAACCCTAGACCCTGGGTACAAAATAGGGTTGAGCCTCAGCTTCACTATCAATGAAACTGCTAATTATATGTACCTCATCTGGAGGGACTAAATCAGATAATCTGTGGATTTCTTTATAAACAGTAAAGCATTTAAGAATCCTAATAACTACTATCCACTACACAAACCTTCAGGTCTCTGCATACTCAGTGTAGTGGTCTTTCCAATTCATTTGCCATCCATTCCTCCAACACTAACCAACTCAACAAAATATTTGAGGAAAGTATTTTAAAATTATAACATTTTGCCATTGATTCAGATCTGTTACTTTTACAACAATATCTTAGATGGAGACAAGAAGATGGCAGGTAGAGTAGGAGGACCCTAGGCTCGCTTCATCCCATGAATATAACTAGTTAAGTCTCAAATCATTCTCAACACCTGAGAAATTAACCTGAAGACCAGCAGAAGAAACTCCACATCTTAATATACAGAGGAGGCCACATCAAAGAAGGTAGGAAGTGCAGAGACACAGTTTGGGAGAGAAATAGATCCTGGCCACGACAGTGGGGGAGGGAGCCATGGTCATGGAGAAGGGTGAAAGGCTAGCACATAGGAGAATGCACAGGGAAAATGAATCCCCATACCAATTGGCTGGGAAAGTGAGAAGGGATGAATTTCATGAGTTATTTCAACCAGTGGGACTTAAAACCTAGAATTTTAAAGGTCAGCATGCTTGGCTCTATGAAGTTTCAAGGGCATTGGGGCTGCTCTTGGAAAGAAGGCAGGCAAACAGCCAGGGAACATACAGAGTGAAACAATGATCTGAACAGTGCCTGGGACACACAGAGAGACCCCTCTTGGAACAAAGAAACTGGTGGGTACCATTTCCCTCCCGTGCCCCTCAGCCTAAGCACAGGGCCACAGGCAGAACCAGTGCAGCACCAACACTGGCTAACTAGCTTACATCAAGCCCTGCCCCACACATGCACTCCACAGGAAATGCCCTCTCATTCACATTTGCCTCAGACCCAGGACAGCAAGCTCCCTTCCCTAGAAGGCCAGCCCAACTCCTGCTCACACTGTGGCTCCCAACACAGCATGGCGTGGGGGTAGGGGTGGTGGTTTGCAGAGCCTCAATTCTGGCAGCAGTGGTGACCGGTCTCATTTCACAAAGAGATCAGAGCCCACGTAATCAAAACTCATGACATTCAGGCCAGGAACCAAACACTGCCCACATCAGGCAAACAGAGCCTCTGTAGACAACTAGCATGAAGGATAACGCAGCTATGACAAAACAGCAGAGCACACACAGCACATATTAGAGACATCCCCAGAAGTGCCAGGCCCTAGGGGTCAGGGGGCACTATACAGCAGGACACTACAGGAGCTTTTCTTCATGAGGCCATTACCATTAAAAACAGAGACCTAACTCAATTTCCCAACACACAGACACAGAAACATACACAAAATCAGAAGACAGAAATTTATCCCAAATGAGAAAACAGGACAAGGCCATGGCCAGAGATCTAAGCAAAACAGACATAAGTAACATGTCTAATGGAGAATTTAAAGCAATGATCATAAGGATACTCACTGGACTTAAGAAAAGAGTGGAAGATATGAGTGAGACCCTTAACACAGCAATAAGGAATAACATTGCAGAGATAAATAACATAGCACAATAACTGAAATGAGAAACATGCCTGATGGAAAGAACAGAAGGCTGGAAGAAGCAGAGGAACACATTCATGACCTAGAAGACAGAGTAATGGAAAGTAATTACTCTAAATAAAAGAGAAAAAAAGATGCAAAATGAGAATAGACTTAGAGAACTCAGTGACTCCAACATATGTAATAACATTCATGTTATATGAGTCCCAGAAGAAGGAGAGAGAGACAAAAGGGGGCAGAGAATTTATTTAAACAGATAATAGCTGAAAACCTCTTTAACTGGGGAAGAAAGCATATATCCATATCTAGAGGGCACAGAGAACTCCCATCAAAATAAACAAAAGCAGAACCACACTAGGACATACTGTAGTTAAATTGGCAAAATATAGGGATAAAGACAAGCAACAAGACAAAAGAAGACAGTAACTTACAAGAGAAAGCCCATAAGGCTAGCAGACTTTTCAGCAAAAACTTCCCAAGCCAGAAGGGACTGGCATGATACATTCAAAGGGCTTAATGGGAAAAATCTGCAGCCAAGAATACTCTATCTAACAAGACTATCATTCAGAATAGAAGGAGAGATAAAGAGTTTCCCAGAAAAACAAAAACTAAAGGAGTTCATGACCACTAAACCAGTGCAGTAAGAAATATTAAAGAGGACTCTGAGTGAAGAGGAGGAACAAAAAGTGACAGTATAAAGGTAGGAAACATAAAAGCAGTAAAAATGAATATTTATTTTAAAAAAAGCAATCGAGAAACTCAAAAACAAAAGGATATAAAATATGACACTATATACCTAAAACGTAGGGAGGAGAGGAGGAAACAATGGGTTCAAACTAAAGTGACCATCAGCTTAATGTAGACTGCTACATGCAGAGAAGGTTTTATACAAACCTAACGGTAACTGTATACTAAGAACCACTATTAAATATGTGAAGAAGAGAAATAAATTCAAATATATCACTAAAGAAAATCAGCAAACCATGAAAGAAAGACAATAAAGGATCAGAGAAAAACTTCAGAAATAACCACCAAATAATAAAATGACAACAAATGCATACCTATCAATAATTACTTGGAATGTAAATGTACTAAACTGTCCAATTAAAAGACATAGGGTGACAGAATGGATCAAAAAGCAAGACCTGGGAGGCTCAGTCAGTTAAGCATCTGATTCTTGATTTTGGCTCACGATCTCATGGTTCTTGAGTTTGAGCCCTATGTCAGGTTCTGCACTGCTGCCTTCTAGAAACTCATTTTAGACCATATTGAAAGTGAGAGTATGGAGAAACATCTATCATGCAAACAGATGTCAAAAGAAAGCCAGAGTCACAATCTTTGTATCAGACAAAGCAGACTTTAGAACAAAGACTATAACAAGAGACAAAGAAGGTCACTATATAATAAATGGGACAATCCAACAAGAAGATATAATAATTGTAAATATTTATGCATCTAACATAGAAGAACCCAAATACATAAAAGAGCTAACAACAAACATAGGAACAAATCAATAATAATAGTAGTAGTAGAGGACTTTAACTTACATCACTTATACCCACTTGTATCAATGAACAGATCATCTAAACAGAAAATCAACAAGGAAACAATGGCTTTGAATGACACACTGGATCAGATGGATTTAACAGATATATTCAGAACATTCCATCTTAAAACAGAGCACACATTCTTTTTAAATGCACATGGAACATTCTCCAGAATAGATCACATATTAGCCCCCAAACAACCTCAAAAAATTCAAGAAGATCTAAGTCATACCATGCATATATACTAACCACGATGCTAAGAAACAAGAAGACAACCACAGGAAATAATCTGAAAAGACCACAGATACATGGAGGTTAAATAGCATGCTATTAATGAATGGGTCAACCGGGAAATCAAAGAAAAAATAAAATGTATATAGAAACAAATGAAAATGAAAACATAACAGTCCAAAACCCCTGGTATGCAGCAAAAGCTGTTCTAAGAGAGAAGTCTTTAGCAATACAGATATACTTCAAGAAACCAGAAAAATCTCAAACAATAAAATTTACACCTAAAGTAGTTAGAAAAAGAATAAAACCTAAAACTGGCAGAAGGAAGGAAATAATAAAGATTAAAGGAGAACTAAATGATATAGAAACCAGAGAAACAATAGATCGATGAAACCAGGAGATGATTCTTTGCAAAAAATCAGTAACATTGATAAATCTCTAGCCAGACTTATCGGGAAAGAAAAAGAACTCAAATAAAATTACAAATGAAACATGAGAAAAAAAACGACTAATACCGCAGAAATAAAACTTTAAGAGAATATTATGAAGAACTATATGCCAACAAATGGGATAACCTAGAAGAAGTGGATAAATTCCAAGAAACATATAAACTAGTAAAATGAAACATGAAGAAACAGAAAATTTGTACAGAACAATAATCAGGAAAGAAATTGAATCAGTAATCAAAAAACTCACAACAAACAAAAGCACAGGACCAGGTGGCTACATGAGCAAATTCTACTTAACAAAAAAAGAGCGGATACCTATCCTACTCAAACTATTCCAAAATACAGAAAAGGAACACCGTCAAATAATACTATAAGGCCAGCATTACCCTGATGCCAAAACTATATAAAGACACCACAAATAAAGAAAAGTACAGGCCACTATCTCTGATGAACACAACAGGTGCAAAAATTCTCAGCAAAATACTAGCAAACAGAATCCAATAATTCATTTACAAAATCACTTACCACAATCAAGTGGGATTTATTCTTGAGTTGCACGAGTGTCAATATTGCAAATCAATCAACATGATACATCACATCAATAAGAGAATGGATAAGAATGATTTCATCATTTTGATGGATGCACAAAAAGCATTTGACACAGTACAACATCCATTTATTATAAAAAACCCTCAACAAAGTAAGTTTAGGGGAAACATACCTCAACATAATAAAGGCCATATGTGAAAAACCCACAGTTAACATCATCCTTCGTGGCAAAGACTGAGAGCATTTCCCCCTGAGATCAGGAATAAGACAAGGACGTCCACTTTCACCACTTTTATTCAACCTAGTAGTCAAAGTCCTGGTCAGAGCAATCAGACAACAAAAAGAAATAACAGACATCCAAATTGGTAATGAAGAAGTAAAATTTTCACTATTTGCCAGTGACATGATACTAAATATAGGAAGCTCAAAAAAACTCCATCAAGAACCTACTAAAACTGATAAACAAATTCAGTAAAGTCACAGGATACAAAATCAATGTACAGAAATCTGTTGCATTCATATACACTAATAATGAAGTAGAAGAAAGAGAAATTAAGAAAACAATCCTATTTACAATCGCACCAATATTGCTTAGGAATCTCACCAAAGAGGTGAAAGACCTGTACTCTGAAAACTTGTAACACTGATGAAAGAAACTGAAGATGACACAAAGAAATGGAAAGACATTCCATGCTCATGGGCTGGAAAAACAAATATTGTTAAAATGTCTTTAACACCCAAAGCAATCTACACATTTAATGTAGTTTCTATCAAAATATCAACAGTAGGGGCACCTGGGTGGCTCAGTCGGTTAAGCATCCAACTTCAGCTCAGGTCATGATCTCATGGTTCTTGAGTTTGAGCCCCACGTTGGGCTCTGTGCTGACAGCTCAGAGCCTAGAACCTGCTTCGGATTCTGTGTCTCCCTCTCTCTCTGCCCCTCCTCTGCTTGTGCTTTGTCTCTCTCTCAAAAAGAAACATTAAAAAAAAATACCAACAGTGTTTTTTCACAGAACAAGAACAAATAATTCTAAAATTTGTATGGAACTACAAAAGACCATGACTAGCCAAAGCAATCTTGAAAAAGGGAAGCAAAATTGGAGGCATCACAATTCCAAACTTCAACTTATATTACAAAGCTGTAGTTATCTAAAGAGTATGGTACTGGCACAAAAGCAGATACATAGATTGATGGAACAGAATAGGAAACCCAGAAATATTTTTAAAGAAAGAAAAAAATTTTAAAAAGAAAACCCAGAAATAAACACACAATTATGTATATATAAAGACAAATACCATAGGATTTCATTAATATGTGGAATTTAAGAAAACAAACAAATGGAAAGTAAGAGGCAAGACAAGAAACAGACTCTTAACTACAGAGAACAAACTGATGATTACCAGAGGGGAGTGCAGTGGGGTGGATGGGTAAAATAGGTGTTGGGGACTAAGCAGTGCACTTATGATGAGCACTGCATGATATATGGAAGTGTTGAATCATTATACTGTACACCTGAAACCAACATAAGGTTGTATATTAACTGTAATTAAAATAAATTTAAAAATCTTATAAAGCATATATGTATGAATGTATATAAAAATATATATTGTTTTGCTTCAAACTTTACAACCTTTACACAAATAATCGACATAGATTAAATATTATTCAACTTTCTAATATCATACTTTTTAAAATTTGTATGTGTTTACACATCTGATGAATTACAGTCTAATTCTTTTTTAATATTAGCATAATGTTCAATTAAGGATTTTTTTAATTTTAGTTATTATAGTTTTCATCTCTGAGATTTACAGTTAATTTTCATTTCTGTATGTTTGAATATTCTTTCCTCTCAATGGTTATGTATTTTTTTATTCCTTATGAAGTTATTTCTTTACTTATCTCATGTTATTGTATTTAATACTCAGAACAATTTCTACAGCAATATGAAATTTACAACAATAATATAAGGAAATTGGCCCTCAGAGGAATTAAGCAATTTGCACGAATTTTTATCACTATCAAGTAACATAGCTGAAATTCAAAAAAAAAAAAAAAGCTCATCTTTTTTCACTATGCCTTTTAACTCCTCCATATGAAAACACTTTATTCTGAGTGAAAACACTCAGGGGCTGGAACTGTACGATGGTGGACACATTCAATTTTCTGGCCAAAATTCATAGACTTTTGATTAAAGGTAATCATTTTTAAGCTGGTTTTGGTTTGTTTTTTTGTTTGTTTGCTTGTTTTTTAACAAACCCATGAATGGGAAGAGAATATTCACAGATATCCAGGAGTAAGAACTGGCTTATATTTTTAATACCCTCTCTTCCCTGTGGCCCACAGACAGACATAACCAGTAAAGCTGGGGTGTAGTCCCTAGTGATGCATTGTGGGGCTTACTATTAAGTCCTGACTTAATATATTTTTGTGGTGGTTGTGATGGTGGTGGCCACTGCTTATTAGAATATCCCGGTTTTGAAGGACAGTTTCCAGAGGATAGGATAATTAAAAGAGATAAAGTCATAGTGGTGTCAAAGCCAGCCCATCTGGCTGCCAGTGGGTGACATTTCAGGAACCTTCAAGCCAGTGGTTAAAGCAGTAGAAGACCGAAATCAGTGTTGGTATTCACACACGGAAACTGGCAAACACGGTAATCATCAGGCTTTTATTTTTCCATTTTCTTTTTCCTGGAAATCCCATTATTAAACATTTACGAACACACAACTAGGCAAAATCTCCCCCAAAAGTTGCAGTCTGGACTAGTGTCAACTACGATTATACTCAGAGCATCAGGCAAAACAGGTCACCTATATCCATTTTCTCATCCCTGGTTTAAGAAGATTATCCTCATTATCTAGAACTCTCGATTATCTCATGGGAAAATAAAAGTTAACCTTCATAAAGATCCTAGCCCACGTGAAGCTGAGGAACAACCAAAAGGAGTTAACATGAAGTGTGAAATGGTTATGAACACTGAGGGCCATTTATTTTAGCTGAAAGCACATAATTTATTAAGAATGGACAAAAAAGGAAAGTCATCATTTTTCTTCCAGTTAATAATGCCCTCCACTTCCCTTGTCTCCAAATGCTTTGTGCAGTGAAGTTCAGAAGATTAAAAAAAAAAAAAAATCCTGATACAGCTTTTCCACCCAGAGGTCTTCTTAAAAGCTTACAAATCTTTTCTTAGATTAAACTTAACTTCAAAAGCATCAGCTGCGGTCTCTGTTTGTCACTGTGAGAAGGAATTAAAGCATTGCAGAACTAAGATCCCAGGGTGATGCTTTTTTTTCCCCTCCCTAAATACATTTTCTTTCACGTCACCCCATGGACAAGCAGCCTGAAAAGAAGTGTTAGGAAGAATACCTTTTGCATTTTGTACGTACGTTATGGATCTCAGCATTCGATTGAGTGGGTTTTTTTGCTCATCAATCTGAGGGATCTGTTACAAACATACCAAAATGTGGCTCATTTATTTCTCGTTTCCTTTTTCCTTTAGTTATATACTTGGGTGTGGGTTTCTTGCTGAGGGGATTTGCATTCCCTGGCATTTGTCAAGGTCAAAACACAGAGCCTTTGTGTGTATTCTAAGCCCTTTCAAATATGTGATCACCCCCTGGTGTGATGCATTAAAAAAAGATACCTTGCTCAGATTCAACCCACAAACTCCTGCATTTTGTTTGTCTTCTATTAAAGACTAAGCAGCTACATTTTCATTTCAAATTCCACATAAATGCTTTTAGAATAGCTTACACGTGGAACTGTCTGAAGATAGGAAAAGTATTAGGTGACCTTCTGCCCTCCTTGTTCTCAGTTTTAGGCACTGTAGGGGCTTCCTTTTCTCTGTACACACAACTGCTTGTGACCCAGGACTGAAGTTTGGGAGCTCCTGGGCATTAACCCTCCCCCTTTCTCTAACATGTTCCCCCATCCCCTGGGCGCTTTTGTATAAGGTCCTGATGTTTTTAGATCTCAACCTGTTCTCAACAAAGTCCCTAATAAATAATGTACATAGTGTGCATCCACATGAGTGATTGAGAATATATACGTCTTAACAACATCCAATTAAGGTTGTGTAAAATCTATCGCGATTCACAATGACTCTTTAATAAGATGGACTTTACAGACAGACAGACATAGTTAAATTCCTTACAAATTCCTTATGCAAAGACAGGTAATTTACTGAACATCTTTCAATCTCTAGGCCTACTGCCCTACCTGTAAAATTGAGAAAATCATAATCACAACTACACAGGTTTGTTATGAGAATTAGATTATAAAATGTGTATGAGGTGCTTGCTCTGGCATATTGGAAATATGCGAAAAAAAATGCAAATCATAGAATAACTGTTACTCAAGTTACCTGTGCTTGGAAAGGCTCAGCTCATCATAAGAAAGCAGGATATTGAATTCAGATACAACCTCCACTAACTTCAACCTCAAACACAAAGCAGCAGCAGCCTTAGGCATGCAAGATGCTCCTCTAGGAAGGAGACTCACACGCTCAGAGGAAATATTTATCAAAGAATTGGAGGTCAAAAGGAAAACCAGGCCCCAAGCTCCGTGACTGACCCCAGATTTTCTTAGTTCCTCCTCCTTTCTGTTTTCCCGGATGTACAACACACTGGAATGTCCTCAAGGCTAGGGAATCAATGCAACCAAAATACTACAGATGTATCCCACTTCTTCATTCTTAGAACCCGACACTGATTCCACTGATTCAATGAAAGGTTTTCAGGAAAAAACACTTTTTTATGTGCTCAATATAATTATTAGTAATAGGATACATTGATTTCAAATCAAAAATGTAGCAAACAAGTGTGTGTTTCAGAGCCAAGGAAATATCCGTGGTCTGTTCAAATTTCCACATTGTGATCCATCCTTCTCAGCAGCTGTTGCTCTCTCCTTCCCTGGTTGTTGTGGAACTTAGTTTCTAAGAAAACAATTTCTCCATGTTGCTAGGCCAGATGTGATGTGTAGAGGCCAAGGGCAGACCACTCCAAAATGTGCTAGTTTGGCATATTATTTTAAATAAAAATTACTGAAGAGACACCCTCCTTTTTCCCCCTGAAAGCAAGAAATACATCTTCCATATGAAAGGTACTTTCCCTGTACCAGGAAGTAAAGAGACATCCTTATCGCCAGAGATAGGAAATTTAGAGCCAAGAAGGTTGTATAAAAACAAATCTTGTTATTTTCCTTACTACCATAACCAGATCCTATTTAAAATTCCTTAAGCTCCCAAAGGTTTCTTTGCCCTTTCAATTCCTCATGAATTTACTGTTTGTCTAAAAAGTATAAAAACCACTTGCTGTGGTCATTTCTTTAGGTCTCAATGTCATTATTGGGTCTCTGCGTTCATGTAATAAACCTTTGGGTTTTTTCTCTTGATCATCTGTCTCACGTAAATTCAATTCTCAGTCCAGCTAGAAGAACTGGATGGGTAGAGGAACAATTATTCCTGTGCTAAGACTCAGGAGGTGAGAGACAACTCAAAGCCAGGTAAGATTTAAGCTTGTAATGTCAACACATGTGGACAGTCAAGTGACATGAGCACCCAGAATGGGACTTTCTTGGGTTACTACATTTGAGCCCAGGGGCTCCTTTCACACATCCGTTCTAGAAGCATTTCAATGCGTGGAATATGGATAAGTGTGCCCAACTATGCAGAGGAGGGTGAGGGTGGGCAGTTTGATGGGTTGGCTAGTGGAATTGCTGGGTCCAGTGTAAAGTCAGAGGCCTAGGAGAATCAGTTATGACTAGCACTTCAGCACTGCCAACGTGGTCAGGTTTAGGCCTTGGATGCCTAAAAATTTCAGGATCACAATTTGGGAAGGAGTTGGTACTCAGACATAAGACAGACAGCAACTAGGATAGTGCGTAACATGGACACAACTCTCTATCCCATACTAACTGGAGCCGGGGCTGGGATGCCTCCTTAAGTACTGACAGTCCTTTTTTTTTTTTTTTTTTTTTAAAGTAGTTTATTTATTTTGAGAGAGACAGCGTGCATGCAAGTGGGGGAAGGGCAGAGAGAGAGAGGGAGGGAGGGAGGAAGGGAGAGAGAATCCCAATTAGGCTCCATACTGCCAGTGCAAAGCCGGATATGGGTATTGAACCGACCAAGCTGTGAGATGATGACCTGAGCCGAAACCAAGAACTGGACGCTCAACCAAATGAGCCACCACCCAGGCACACCAAGTATGATAGTCTTTTTAACCAATACATGTAAAATTGTAAAGAACAACAACAAAAATCATACACTGATCTTGTACAGATATTAGGGTTAATAGCATTCACGTGGAAATCAAGAGCAAAGAAAAAATAATGTTAAACAGCCCTGTGCCATGACATTTTCTATAATGCTACTCAAACATAATGAATTAAAAAAAGGGGTGTCTAGGGACACCTTAGTGGTTTAGCTGGTTGAGTGTCCAACTTCGGCTTAATTCATGATGTCATGGTTCATGAGTTTGAGCCTGCATTTGGCTCTGTGCTGACAGCTCATAGTCTGGATCCTGCTTCAGATTCTGTGTCTTGCTCTGTCTCTGCCCCTCTCCCACTTGTACTCCAAAATAAATAAAAACATTTTGAAAAATTTTTTTAAAAAGGGGGGGGGGGCGTGCCTGGGTGGCTCAGTCAGTTAAGCGTCCTACTTCGGCTCAAGTCATGGTCTCATGGTTCATGGGTTCAAGCCCCGCCTCAGACTCTGTGCTGACAGTTCAGAGCCTGCATCCTGCTTCAGATTCTGTGTCTTCCTCTCTCTCTCTGCCCCTCCCCCACTCGTTCTCTCTCTCTCTCTCTCTCTCTCTCTCTCTCAAAAATAAACATTAAAAACATTTTTTTAAATCCTTGATCATTAAAAATAAATCTATGGAATGGAAGAATAGCTTATCTCCCCTCCCTGACATCACTCCTTTTATTTGCCTTTTCCATGGAATGTCTACCCCACCTGTAGGTATCTCGATGGCTGTCTCTTTCCTGTCCAAGTCACTGCAACAGTCATATTCTGAGTATTTCTAATGTAAGTCTTACTTCTCCAGGCCATCTGGAAAACTGGATAAATCTCTGAAGGGAGCTAGGCAACCTCTGACCCAGGGTAAGAAGGAAAACTTGCTCTCAGTTCAGAGGGTTGTCTCTTCCCCTGGCAAGTCGCCATGGGTTCCTTTTGCAGGAGACATTTTCCTTATATAAAGCAAATGGCTCAGAGTAGCATGATGGAACTTGGATCTGAAGTTTATCCACACCCAGAATAATGTTATAAAAATGCCATTTTTTAATGTTTTATTTATTTTTGAGAGAGAGAGAGAGAGAGAGAGCGCGAGCGCGCATGCACGTGAGTGGGGAAGGGGCAGATAGAGAAGGGGACAGACAAGCCAAAGCAGGCTCTGCACTGACAGCAACAAGCCTGATGCAGGGCTCGAACTCACCAACCATAAGATCATGACCTGAGCCAAAGCTGGAGGCTCAATCAACTGAGTCTTCTGCATTTGTAAATATACCATACCAAAACCAAATATTTAGAACATAAAAATAAAATGGTGTTTCCCCATTATGTTGTATCTTATGAGCATGCCTGAGAAGAACAGTGTATGGAAATATAGTATAACATATGTGACAGTAAAAACACGTGTTGGGTATTCTAAGAGCCCAGAGGAGGATAAACACAACCGAGGCAACATAACAGGGTATCAGAGAAAGATTCTACAAGGTAGCTAACCTTTGCACCATCTTGAGAAATGACTAGAAATTAGCCATGGTAAGATTCTAGGTAGATGAAATAACACAAGAAAAATCGAGAAACTATGTAGAGGTACGCACTTGCATGTGTATGTTTCAGGGCATGTTGGGGGTACATGGGAACCCCAATCTCACCTTTCTTCAGAAGTGCAATCAGTCATATAAAGTGTCTGATATGATTAAGTATAAACTCAACATGTTCTCTGACCAGGGATCTTCCACTTTAAGTAAGAGATTACCCCAGCTATAGAATCAGAAGTCTTTATTCCTCAGTAGAGAACTCAAATCAGATGGATGTTGTAGATTTAGTAGAGAGAGCTAGAATAGTCCTCAGAGAGTCACCTCCTCTATGTACAAGCAGTCCCTGCCCTTAGCTTTGGCATTATCACAAGCTCCCAAGATGGTACACAGCTAGGAGGCTGCTTCCTGCTGTAGTGAGAGCATCCAGTATTCAGCAAGCATGTGGCTTCTCCACCATCCTGGCCAGGCTCCAGACTATTTCCCTCTGTGAGACTTGCTGCTCATGACATAACTGGGTCACGCCTCAACCACAATGTGACACTTCTGAGGACCAAGCCAATTTCCTTCCCTCCCCAACCCATTCACTGCTCACTGGGTCAGTTAGTATAGCAAAAGATAAGGAGCTCAGGCAAGCAACAACGGTGGTAAGGGGTACCAATGCAAATTGTGATTTCAACCAAACCTCCAGGTGTCTATGGCCTTCATATCTCAAGGGCAATTCTCTTTGGCCATCTCTCTTTTTCTTTTCCCCCCATGGAATAGTATCACCTTCTATGTTATTGTGCAAGTTAGTAGCAGTATAGGACAGAACATGATCCTGGGTATTGCCCATCTGAGTTCTAGCCCTGTGGGTGGGCTAATCAACTGTGTCACTTTGGAGAAGAAACTAATCCCTGCCCCTGTGCTTCCTCATCAGATGAATAAGGATGCCTACTCTTCCCAGTCTGGAAGGAATACCCGACTGTCAGAGAGATCAAAGCATTTTCAAAACTTTAAGACACTAAACAATATTGAATTAAGCCAGGAAGTTGTTCATCCAGAACATTTGTTGAGACCACAGAGAGCTGGCAGGCCTATTTTCTAAGGCAAATGGGTCATTTGCAGTTGTCACACTTTTCCATCCATGCAAGATATGCTGCCTAATTTAGAAGGAAGTCTGGGATCAGAGAAGTTAAGTTCACTCCACTGAATACTAAATATTCATTGAGAGCCTATCATGCACAATGTGCTGTGCTATATGTTTTAATTTCAGTGATTTGTCCAAGGTCAGAGAGCTGGTTAGTGTAGGGCTAAACTAGCTGCCCTTGCTCCCAGCTCTGTTATCCATCATTCTATTTCATCACACGTCCTGGAGCCAACCGTTTTCAATCGGGCAAATAACACAGAATTTATCTGCTTTAGGTCCACAACTGTTTCATCTGAAAGTTCTATATAAAGGATATAGGTTTTCCCAGAAATATTTCATTGGAGTTTCTCTTAATTTAGGGAGAGGAAAAAATACATTTAGTGACACCATGACTTTTCCAAAGAGAGACAAACAATATCTCGGATATACAACTGGATTCCTAACGAAAAGCAGCAGGAGCAAGGGCAGCACAAGATGCCAACACAACCAACACATAAATAATTCTACGACTATTGGCAGGCCTAAATTCACTGGCTGTCATCCGAAAAGAAAAGGAAGTCAGACCCGAGGTCCGGCAATATGAACCAAACGATCATCTGCCACTCCAGCCTTAATCATTGCTGCCCGTGGCTGGATGCTCCCTCTATCCACCTAGCTGCGGCCCTAACCTCATGGAAATAAAATAAAGAATAGAAAAAGAAATTTGGCTCTTGTCACAGAGTACGTCATGCTGATTTATCAACCTGAAATATAGTTTAATCTGCATAAAAATGGGAGTCTTGCAAACTGACTGCGATTAATAGGTTGCAGCTCTAATTCCTTCTGGTGGTCTCATTTAAATAGGCCATTCATCACTGTGACCTCTTTTGGTAATAGCCTTACTGTAATATTTAATTTTACATTAATTCTGTTGTAACTTAGCCAATGTTCATTTGCTGAATAATCAGCAAGGAATTAGCTCTGGCCCCCACCTCCACCAGCATTCTCATGAATGCCAAAACAAGTGAAGACAGTCGATTCCCTTATTTTCTAAAATACACTGCTCAAGAACCATGTACTTTTGGGTAGGACTGAGCGTAAGAGAAAGGGAACATTAACACAATCTCTACCTGGATTGTAAGGTAGGACACTTATTTTGAGCCAATTAAGACATAAAATCAGGTACGATGGCAAAAATTCACATTATTAGGTCAAACTGCACACATTCGCTGACGTTTACTTGTATTAGGGTGAGCAAAGTCCTCTATATTACTATTGCTTCTTAGAACATGCCTGGTCTCGAGCAACATTATGAATTCTAATAAATTTAGTCCAACTGAATTTAACGTAATGTGTTTATGGAGCAAGTATTATGTATCCTCTGTACATGACAAAGCTAACAAACAGTTGTCCTCAGTAGCCTTACAAAGGACAGTTCATCCCACATCTGAGTCATGGAGAAATTACAACCAACGTTTCTACCAACTTGGGCAGGGGCGGGATGGGACGCAAGCCTTCTTTGACCACACACTGCTCTATGGAACAGTTGGCAGTACACTGAAGGGGCAGAGGCAGAAGCCCGAGAATCAGGGTTTATGTGTGTTCACACATAGTTCTATGGACAGAGAAGCCAGAGTGTTGTGTCTGACCAGAGAAATTTGTATGAAAACTGACCTCCCTGGCAAGAATAACCCAGGGACAGGTGAGATTTTTCTCTCCCATTCCTGCCAGATAGATCTTGCAGGGGACTGACATTTGACACCTAAAGGTTAACTAAAGGCTCTGGATCTGCTCAACAAGCTAATGTGTAAGCAGTGTTCTGGGCAAGCAGAAGCTGGTAACATGATCTCAGCATTTGTTTCCAATATAAAAGATGATCAACATCATTCCACAATGTGTTATTCCCTCTTCCTGTAGCTACATCTTTTTAGGTCATATGCACACGATTAATAATGGAGTTACTCTCCTATTTTAAAATTTAAAGTTATATTAAAGATTAATCCAACTCTAGATAAGACAGTATTGACCATAAAGAATAAGTTACTTACTCACCAGTTGCAGGTAAAAGAGGTGGGAGGTGACAGGGCCCAGGCAAGTACCCACATCTCTTGATTCCTGGCCCACTGCCCTTTCCACCTCCCATGCACCCATATGCCACTTCAACCATCTCTCACTATGAACGGTCATTTGGGCCAGAGCTCCATTAAGGAGTGAACCAGCTGGGGAGCTGCTTGAGAGCCAATTTATACAGTAAATTAAAACGAATTCATCCTCACTTTCACTACTTAAATAAAATCATTTTGAAAGAACACCAAATTACTAGCCTACCAAGGATATCTGCGCCTTTCAATCTAGCCCTCATACAGACTTATACAAGAGAAAGTCATTACTTATAACACAGTAGCCAAAGACAAAAAAGAGGAATCTTTCCCTGGACCAGCAAGCTTTGCATGCTATGCTGAGATGTATTAAAAAAAAAAATCAAGAAAGGAGTCTGATAAAGTTGAGAATTGACTCATTTCCTAAATAATCATTTAACATAATTTTCTTTCTCCTTGTCTCTCTCCAACAGCTTTTCCACAATCTATCTCAGCTAATGACCTTACTTCATTTGGTATGACGGTGTGGGAAATTAAGCAATCAGGAAAAAACTTCCACACATGTCCACCCTGAAATCTGCATGCCTGATTACATCTGTACCCACATACTCTACCTGGAAGAAGCACTGAACAAACAGCCCATGATTCCTGTCTTAGGCCAACTCAGATAGGGATGCTCTCCCCCCCCCCCCCCCCTTACACACACACACACACACACACACACGCACACACACACACACACACACCATCTGTAAAGATGAGTTTGGGAATGGGGCACCTGGGTGGCTCCGTTGGTTAATTGGCCAACTTCAGCTCAGGTCATGATCTCATGGTTCATGAGTTTGAGCCCCATATCAGGCTCTCTGCTGTCAGCGCAGAGCCAGCTTTGGATCCTCTGTCTCCCTTTCTCTTTATCCATACCTGCTTACATGAGCACATCCTCTCTCTTAAAAATAAACAAACATTGGGGCGCCTGGGTGGCTCAGTCAGTTAAGTGTCCGACTTCAGCTCAGGTCATGATCTCGCGGTCTGTGAGTTCGAGCCCCACGTCGGGCTCTGTGCTGACCGCTCAGAGCCTGGAGCCTGTTTCAGATTCTGTGTCTCCCTCTCTCTCTCTCTCTGACCCTCCCCCGTTCATGCTCTGTCTCAAAAATAAATAAACGTTAAAAAAAATTAAAAAAAAATAAAAATAAACAAACATTAACAACAACAACAAAAAGGGTTTAGGAAATATTGGGTTAACCGAAGTTGACTAGTTATCTTTATCTTCTCTGTGGGATTAGACATGCCAGTATGCAGTGTGTTCTTTGGAACTGTACTATGCCAACCTAAGAAGACATGCGTGGGAACTCCTAACTTGTTGAGTAACTATCCTTCTTATACTTCAGTCCTAGCAATGGTGTCTCTGTCTCATTATCCTGGACACTTGTACTTAACATGGGGCCCTAAACGTACCCTCATGGTTCTTTCGAACTGGCCCCAACCTTTTCCAAGAACACGAGTCATGCTAGCAACACCAATCATTCTGGCTGAGTCCATGCTATGTGCCCTTCAAAGCCCCTGATACTCATCATTTATCTGTGGGGACTTTTCTCTGAATGTCTACTGTTGGGACTCTTGACCAAGCTTGGTCCAGAATCATTACCATACCCCTCTCTACTTTTGCCTCATTTTAACAAATGTCGACCATTCAGTTTACAAATCTAAGGTATCAAATCCAGAAAGAACTGAGAGACTGAGGCTTCCTTAATAGACCTCTAACCATCTCTATTAGAATATCAGCTCGAATATGCACCCCATTAATAAATGGCAGATATTCTTTTTCCATATATGAGAGTTTGCTCATTAATCACCCCAGACAGTTGGAAAAGATACTATTAACTGTGGCTTTCAGCTCTGACAAGGAGATTCTATGAACTGTCAGCTCTCTGGGACAACCAACCAATTGCACATTATTAGCTATACTTGCAACTTGGGGACTTAATGGCCCTAAAACATGAATCTCATGGACTGGGTAATTCTCTCTCTCCTAGTCTATATGACTCCATAAATATTCACAGGAAAACATAAAGGATAATATTAATAGAGGAAAGACCTATATGGAAAAGGTAAAAAGTTTAAAATAGGATTAACAGCCTTGCCTTCAACCTAAGAACAAAATTAGGACACAAATATCCACTTAGTCTGTAGCTTATGGATAGAAAGAACAGAAGGGAGGAGGGACTTCAAACAGGAATCAAATGTGTACCGACTCGGGGCAGAGACCAGAGATGCATATGCACATTAGGGAAACTAAGGTTGGGCAAGTGGGATGGGGTCGGATTACAGAAGCAGAGGAATTCAACTCTAATTTTTCTTTTTGTCCTTAAAAACTCCTTTTGCTCAGAAATAAACTGTCACCATACCCAGTATTTTTATCCCTAGCCTGAACTCTTTTGCAAGCCCAACATGCTTGCTGCCATCCCCTCACACCTGTAACATTTAACTTTAATGCCTCTGCCCCTGAGAAGGGAAGGGCTGAACACATTTTGGCCTGAAGAACTAGCTGCTTGGCAGCATCTCAGCCGGTGACCTTTCTTATTGACACTGTCTGCAGGCGGCTCTGCCACATGGACAGGAATACATTCCTTCCTGAGCAGAGCCTCGGGTGTGGGCTGGGAAATGGCAAGGGGTTGAGAAACCACAAAAACAGACACAGAGAGTGGATCCTCCCCACTGTGGAAGCTCCAAGGGCTGCATTTGTTGCGGCCCGACTTGGGAGTGAGACACGAAGGTCGTGATGAGATTCCCCCCACCCCCCACCCAAATCACAACTGGAGTCTGGGTAAATGCACTTCCTTCCTCTCAACCCTGCAGATACCTGTCTTCTGAGCTCCATGGTTAAAATGAAATGGTGAAAAGTTCTTCATCTCGTGACCCCTTCCACAACAGTGTTGTGTAACTTCAACTTGAAGCAGGCTCCAGGCTCCGAGCTGTCAGCACAGAGCCCGATGTGGGGCTCAAACTCACAAACCGCGAGATCATGACCTGACTCATAGTTGGACGCTTAACCGACTGAGCCACCCAGGTGCCCCTGTAACTTCAACTTGAAATTAAAATTTGGGACCACTGTTTATTTCTGGGTGGCTTTGGATGGAGCATTATTTGGGGAATATAATGAGGTGTAACATTTAAAGATGCTGTAGATCAGAGGATTTTCAACATTTTAGGCTGCAAATTATATATATATATATACACACACACACACACACACACGTATATATGCATATATATGTATGTGTGTGTGTGTATATATATTTTAATAAAACCTCAATCCAAATTACAAACAGATATACTGTACCATTTCTGGTTAAAAGGGGCTAGTGACCGAAGTACTGTAAATTCCCCTTTCCCCCGTAGCAGGTGCAAGGCTAAAGTGTACAATTCTGGACCTCTGGGAATGACTGAAGAATGCTGCCCTGGGTAAGTTTTCATCAGCAGGACAAGAAGGCCAGTTCTTGGAGACAAATAAGGATGTGAATTACCCAAAGGTCTATCCAGCTTTCTCAGCACCATTTACTGAAGACGTATCATTTTCAAGTTGAGAATTCTCAGCTCCCTTGTCAAATATTAGTTGACCATACAGGTGAGGGTTTATTTCTGGGCTATCAATTCTGTGTCACTGGTTTGTGTGCCTGCTTTTAGTCCAATACCATACTGCTTTGATTACGACAGCCTTGTAATCTAGTTTAAAATTAGGGAATATCATGCCTCTAGTTTTGTTCTTCTTTCTCAGGATCATTCTGGCTATCTGGGACCTTTTGTGGTTTCATACAATTTTTAAGTTTTTTTTTTCTATTTCTGTGAAAAAATGACATTAGAATTTTTACAGGGATTGTAAAAAACTAGATAGCAGGTCAATCTCAGTGAAGTTGGGGGGAAAATGTTGGTATTGAAAGGACATTGATCTGTGCAATGCGTTCAGTGATTTTTGAAAGAACAGTACATCCCTAGTTGAGAGTTAGCTTGCATTTTTATACTTCATAACTGTTAGAAGTAATTTAACCTCCCGGAGTTATTTGGGGTTTATTAACCTTTATGGCCTCATTGTGAGGACTAAATTGGATAGCATAAGAAAATTACCTGGAACAGTACTTCTCTTAGACTCCCCCCCCCCCCAACCCCCGACGCTACTCCCAGCTCAGCTCATTGTTTTCAATGAATTTATAATGCTGGGGGGAAGAGTACATATCTAAACCACCAAGAACATTTGTGTTTTCAGTACTAAAATTGAAACACACATAAAGTGCCCTGGGAACACTAACGAACAAACAAGTATATACAACTTGGATCATAGAAGAGGCTTCAAAATGCAAAGGCACCTGTATAAGTCTTAGAAGGATGAGTTCACTCAACAGAGAAAGGAGGCAAGTGTATGTCTGAAGCAGAAGGAAGACTAAGCAAAAGCAGAGAGGCAAACAAGTTTATCAGGTCTCAGTGCAGCCATAGCACAGGGTAAGGGGCCTTGAGAGACTGGGTCTTGCCTATCCATGTGTCCTCTAAGTATCATTTTTGATGTAAAGTTGACTAGTACCTGGAGATAAGGCTAAAACAGTAGTTCTAATCAGTTTTCAATTGTATACCTTGGTAAGGATTTAGACTTTATTCTACTGATAGGAGGAACCACTAAATGCTTTTAAACCATAGTAGCATGATTAGAACCTGATTTTACAAAGATAATTCTGGCTTTCCTCAAGAAGACCAGTGGAATTTAAACACTTATGTCAAGGAGGTAAAGGAAGATACTTTAAATAGTCTAGCAATGATGATATTGCCATCATAGCTATCATTCACCTTAAGATGTGTCAGGGACATTTCAAAACATATTATTGCATTAGCTCATCTACTCCTCATCACAATACAATGGGAAAGACACTGCAATCATCCCCATTTTAGAGGTGAGAAAACCAAGGCACTGAGAAGTACAGCAATTTACCAAGATCTTGCACTACTTAGCAGTGACATCTACTTATGAATAAGAGATCTGATGACAAAGACAAAAACAGAATATTTCTAGCTTGAACCAGAAAGTAGATAATAATGCTTTTAGGCAAAATAAAACACTTAGTGAAGGGGTAGATGTGATGAAAAATATGGGAGAGGTTAGGAAAATAGATGATCAGGACATTGGGGATCTGTAGCCATACATTTAATAACAAACTGCTTCATATTTTTACAATGTTAATTTCCTTATATAGGTAATTAAGAGTTATAATTACACACACACACACAAACACACACACACACACATACACACACATCAGATGGAAATGGATAGATTTGAATTTGATTTATGTCCTACCATCGTTTTGAACTCTGAACTGTTAGTTTATTACCACATTTTGTGTCCTCCAGATCTTTCAGAATTTTCTATCTAAACAAGCAGAAATGGATAATAATACGCATAATAAACTACACTAATAGGTAAAATAAAAACATGAAAAAACATTAAGACATTTGGAGAATGTCCCCAAAATATAAGATTTTAAAAGATATTTTGATTAGGAGAGGAACTCAGATCTTATCAAGCACAAATCTGTTTCTTTTTTGTTTTTTGAACAAGGAACATAAAGACAAGAAAGATAATGTACCTAGGTCAAGTTTTCATTCCTGCCTATCTTGGGTACCCATCAGAGTTAAGCATAGTAGTAAGAATAACTGGAGACAGGCTGGAAAGAATTTTCAGTTAACAGTGTTTTTAAAAAAGCTACTGAGAATGAAAACGTGTATTTTTTCCTTTCTTTTTTTTTTTTTTTAATCAGATGATGGCTTGCATCTTCTCTACTGGTGTATTTTAGTAAGGATAGTTTTAGATGCAAATTGTAGAAAAGAACTATATGATCCTTCCAGGAACATGAGCCCATAGCTGTAGGGGTCATACCACACCAGCCCTTGAAGACAGGTGGACAGGGACATTTGGATGCATCCCACAGATAACAATCTTTCCTACCTTGGTATTTTCCCGAGACTCTGAATGGCATTCACCTGCTTTTGAGACAAACAGGACTCCCAACAAATGTAAAATGCTAAAGCATTTGAAGTCTACTCTGCAAACTCTAGCATTTGATGCAATCCTGTCTTCTTTTCTAGATTTATTTCCTCTCCAAGGCAGCAAACTTCTGGAAAGCAAAGGTAGTATTTTTCTTTTTCTTTTACTTCACAGCCTATCTAAGAACAGGAAACATCATAAGGATTCACAATATTTATTGATATGCCTTGCTTAAACATGATTTAGTCAACTTTCCAAAACAAATTCTGCAAAAGCATTCTGTAAGTAAAAAAGGAAGATTATTTCCAACAGTGACAATGACAGTTCTACATTTTAATGCTTCATTTCTTAATTATACTGCTTTAAAAAGATATACACTGTTAGTTAGGAAATGCTGGATTCATTCAATAATATATAGCTGGTGACTCTGGTCTTATGATCACAATTCATTAAGAAACCCTCTCCTCTTTTCATATTCAAGCATGGCACTTCCATTTTTCTCTCCTAAGCCAAGTTGCTTATTTATACCCAGTGGTCCTTGGAAGATAGCTCTGTGCTTATGTATTTCCCTTCATTGTTTATTATAATAAGCATCCATAAAGTATTAAGTTTATCTCAAGTTGCAGTTTCGGGCTAGAAAAGAAACCACTTTTAAATGTGAGTGACTTTAAGGACTAGAAAGTAATCTGGTAGGACAGCCAGGTAGCTGAGCCCCCAGGAGCTTTGAATTCCCATCGAGGAAGGATTTTTGGTGATTGGGAAATGGAAGCAGGGGACAAGTGTGCACCCAATCCCAATGACAAGTGTTATTGAGAGTCATTTTAAGCCTAAATATGGGCTTTTCATAAACTCAGAAAATCCAAAGGTCTCAGCTTTCACAGGATTTCTTGCCTTCTGTCAAACTAACAGGAAGCTTTGTACAACCCAAATAAAACCAACAACACATTCATCTGAAACTTTCACTGTACTACATTACATTTTCATATTTGCTTTTTAGAAACAAAAAAAAAATCTCTGCATCCTTCTTTATAGCCACTAAATGAAGGTCCCATTGGGACAGAATGGGACATATTTAAAACGAGAAAGCCAGGCTGAAGGGCTGTCTGCAGAACTAATTTTGCCATTCTGGTTTGGTCACTGCCTCCATATGGCTTATACTAAACAGAAATTTCCTCCATGTTAAATGTCACTCCTTATCTAATACAAATTACATTATTTACTAGCCACCCACTAGCCCCCTAGACATCTCTCAAATAGGTGGCATCAAGTCTTTGTTTTACCAGAGTATTATCTGCCAGGCATCCACATGCAGTATTATCTTTTGGTAAAAAGCAGATTTGAATACCAGTATTAAAATATTATATCTCAAAGGGAAGCCATCAGGCATTTTAGTGGTGTATTGCCATGATTTGATTTCCATTTTTAAAGAGTCACTCTAACTCTTCTGTAAAGAGAAGATTCTAAGGGGAAATGAGATGAGACAAGAGACTACACAATAGTCCTGGTGGTGGAGAGCAGTGGCTTCCTATTGAGAGGTGGCTAAGGAAATGGAGAAGAGCACACAGATTTGCAACATATCTTGGGAGTGGAATTACATATGAAGAGTGAGGGAGGAGAGGATGATACTTCAGGAGATGCAAGAGATCATTTTTTGCAGTCAATTCTTGGGATTCTTGGCTGATAAATCTATTACATAGCATCTTGTTTATTCTAAAGAACCTCTGGTCTTGCCTAATACTTCCTATTCTTTTTTTTTTAATTTTGTCAGAACTTTTTCATTTACTCATAACTTCCTCTATCACATCTTAATTTAATAAGATAATAAATATTATAAGATTATTTATTATAATAACCTTATTATAAGACTATAATCTAACCTTACCAATAACACATAAAGAAAACTGCATATCTGTAATTAATAAACAGATATGTAATTAATAGGGGAAGCAGAATAGTCATCTACCTGTCTGCCTTTATAAACACATCATTTTCCAGGGGCTTTGTAGCTAAAAATCAGATCTGTCTCATACCAAAGATTTTGTTCTTTCCCCTACACCGCACTGTCTCCTGATAGACATGATACTTTACTAGAGAGTATAGGTAGCATAAATATTTATGAGGAATCCACTTCTGTCAGATAACTCAGTCTTGTGGGTGAAAGGAATTTTAACTTAATCAATATTGATCAGTAAAGGGCAAACAAATGAGTAGTCTTACAAGTACGTAAGATATAGAGAGATGTTTCTGGCCTGTAGACTCCCAGGACCAGAGACAGTATCTACTGCTCTTTTCAGTTAATTGGCTATGGGACTCACCTTTCCTAACCAAATACCGTATTTGTGATAAAGGATACACATGTAAGCATATGAAAATATGTTTACATTCTCATTTTTGTCTTCCACAATGTCTTTAACTGGCCACCATGAGGTCAGCATTTGGGGGAAAAGGAAAAGAAGTTTTTATAGAGAAAGCGTTACCTTCAAACAAAAAGAAATGGGAGTTGTCAATAACTCATGGGATACAAGGGAAAGAATAATTTTGCTTTTTTTCCATGCTGATGGTAGCATAACTGGTAAACTTGTTCACGTAAAAACCTGCACTCAAGCTGTTTGATCAAGTATTTTTTTCTTGGTCTCCATCCTTCAGGTAGAATTCAAGAATTGCCTTGAATCTTACCTACTTTCCTGAGAATGCTTCCAACTCTGTACATATAACAACCTCTGCTAATGGACCACAGGGCTTTTTCTCTGCATTATTCTCAGACCTCCATGACAGCTGTGCTCTGAAAGCCCCACTGCCAGCCTGGGGCAACCAGGGCACAGCCACAGCACTAGAAGGCAACAGCTGGAGGAGCACTCAGGTCCTGCCTTCTCTAATAAAATGTACCTCTGGTGGGACTGACTGCATCTGACAGCATCCCCATCAGGCCAGCCTACGTCTCTCACCCTGTCAGCCTGTGGAATACCTAGGTCCCCCATGTTCCAGCAAGAGGGGAAGCAGGCTAGCACTGGGCCAGAGGAGGGAAGTAAAAATATGAGATGGTTGTCAAAGTTAGTGAAAAATGAAGATTTGGGCCATTGATTCAAAGGTCTCCAATGCTCTATAGTGTTCTACCTAAGTCAAAGGAGGAAATAAAAGAAACACACTATCAACATAATAGCTGTCAAAATGTCAAAATAACTCTCTCAGAGTCATAGGGTAGAGAAGGCAGGGAATTCTCTTTGGTAGTGTTCAGAGAGAACCAGGAGGAACTACATGTCTTGCCAAGAAAACAAAATAAGGATAGGTCAGTACCAGGCTATAGGTGTAAAGTAAGATCACAGACACTGAACCCTATACAAAGAAATGCAAAGCAAAGCCATACACATATGGATAGGAGATTGGGCCACATTCAGGCTTGCAAGCCAGTGGTCCCAGTATGATTCTAGAACCGGGGAAGTCAGAGGAGAGAAAATTTACTACTAGTTGTAGTAAAGAGTACACCCCACAAGTTAAACAAGACGGTAGTTGCTAACAATATTAGGCAGCAGGAGTTTGAAACAACTCAAGAATGCTAAAGGCAGATAGTAAGAAGGCACTAGAAGCTTCAGGTGAACAAAAAACAATTTAATATTATTGGGGGGAAAAGTAGCATAAAACTTTTCACCCCTAGTGGAAATACAGTGATTAGAACAAGAGAAATGATAATCATGATATTTTTTCCATGTTGATGGTAGCAAAATTGGTAAACTTGCTCACATAAAAAAAAAATAGGTGCCTACCCACAGGCAGGCTAATTGATCAGTAAGAACAAAGTAACACAAGGTCCTACGAGGACTCTGGAAGAACTGAGGCAGTTCTGCCTGGGAAAACATGCCTTCAAAAGGAAAATAAGAACCATCTTTAGCTATTTGAAGAACTACTGTCTCAAGATAAAAATGAGTATTTTTTATAGCTTCATAGTCTTACCATTCAGGTTTTATCTACTTAGACATTTCCTTGTATCTTCCTTCGAGTTCCCCAACACCCAATTTTTTGGAGTTTTATTATGTAAATTAAATAATGAGCAGAGATCAATACAATATGGACAGGAGCAAAGGGCAAGAGCAATGATGAAATGACACTGACAAATCCTGGGGAGAAAAGGAGCGTGATCTGAAGACAAGTGCCCTTGCAAGAGGAACAAGCTGGAAGGGTGACTAGGTGGGATGCCAGGTGAGGGTGGTTATTTTGAAACTGAAAAATGAGAAATGTCTAGCGTATAGGACAGACGAGGTAGGGGCGCACTCTAACAGCTCTGAGTATGGTATAAAAGTATTCTCTGAGAGTGCTTCAAGAGATGAGAGCTCAAGTGCAATGGAAGCAAAGTATAGTGCAAAGCACTACAGGGTGGATGAGGGATGAGAGTCCTTGAACTTTAATATCAGCTGTACCATTCCCTAATGCTGTCACCTGGGGCCATTCACATACCCTTTCTTAGGCTCAGCTCCTCATGTCTAAATGTATAGGAAATAAATGGCACATCATCCACTTTCCACAAATCATAGATCCAAGGCTCCCCCTCCCCTGATGAGTATGCTTCATGGCAAACCGATCTTAATATTGCCTCCTTAAGTTCTGTATGTTTCCCATCCCAGAGAAAGCCAAAGCCAAAGCCAAAGCCAAAGCCAAAGCCAAAGCCAAAGCCAAAGCCGGAGGGCTATTTCTCAGAAGACCATCCCAGCAAGTGCTAGCCACGTCATCTGCTCAGGCACACTGATAGGTGAGGCATCATTTCCAGCAGCTTATTTTGTGCCATCATGACTTTCCTATGCCCAGATCCTACATAATAGTACCATTTGCTGACAAGTACTGTTGGTCTCATCTGATTTTATTACACATTAGGTTTGATCACACCCAGTTTAAAATAATCAGCTTAAGTCTAATGTAACATGGTATTCCTTGATTCCTTCTTTATAAGAATCCACTAGCAAGCTAAAAATTCTTTCTCAAAAGGGAATTGTTTTTGAACAGGAGGCCTTGGCTTTCTTCAAAAGTCTAGAGACCTCAACTATGATTTCCTACTGAGTTTTTAAAATTTTAATTCCAGTGAGTTAACATACAGTTTAATATTGGTTTCAGGTGTATAATGTAGTGATTCAACACTTTCATACAACACTTGGTGCTCCTCGTGACAAGTGCTCTCCTTAATCCCCATCACCTATTTAACCCCTCTCTTGGCCCCCATCTCCCTACTGGTATCCATCAGTTTTTCTCTAAAGAGTTTATTTTTTGATTTGTCTCTTTTTTTCCTATGCCTGTTTGTTTCTTTAATTCCACATGAGTGAAATCATACGGTATTTGTCTTTCTCTGACTTATTTTCCTTAGCACAAGGAAAATATGCTCCATCTATTCCTAGCTCCATCCATGTCATTGCAAATGGCAAGATTTCATTCATTTTTAGGCTAATGTTCCATTGTATGTATGTGTATGTATACACACACACACACCACATCTTCTTTAGCCACTCATCAGTCAATGGACACTTGGGCTGTTTCCATAGTTTGGCTCTTGTAGATAATGCTGCTATAAACATTGGGGTGCGTGTATCTCTTTGAATTATTAAGTTTTTTTGCATTCTCTGGGCAAGTACCTAATTAGTATCCAAAACATATAAAAGAACTTTTAAAATTCAACACTCAAAAAACGAATAATCCATTTAAAAAATAGGTAGAAGACATGAATAGACTTTTTTCTAAAGAAGACAACCAGATGGCCAACAGACACATAAGATGCTCCACATCACTCATCAGGGAAATACAATTCAAAACAACAATGAGATATCACCTCCCACCTGTCAGAATCGCTGAAATCAACAACACAAGAAACAAGGTGTTGGCAAGGGCGCAAGAAATGGGAATGCAAACTGGGGCAGCCACTCTGGAAAACAGTATGAAGTTTCCTCAAAAAGTTAAAAATAGAGCTACCCTATGATCCAGCAATTGCACTACTAGTTATTTATCCTACTAAGTTTATGACAGGTCTGTAAACCATTTTGTTCTGCTTCAGAGGTTTTGGCACCATTGGATTCTCTGGCTCCAAAAGCAGTGCTACTTGTATTACAAGTTGGACCACCTGTTGACCCTTCCTTTGTTCAAGGCTATAAGCACTATGGGTAAATAAGCTGGAATAATGTATGTGGTGTATGTTGCTTCCAAAATCAAAACAGAGCCAGTAAGCATTGTGCCTGTTTCTTAATGAGAAGGGATTCCATGTGCTGTAACTTGTATTTCTTTTTGGCAGATATATACTCATATGCTCAAGTATATATCCCCAACATTTTCACTGAGGTGGTAGGCATACATGTATCTCATTGAACTATTCAGGATACTCACTACTTCCTGCTTATTTGGTCCTATCAGCATGGTGTCACTTTGGTAGACTAGCATGTTGTCCTGAGAAACTGTGTGATGAATGTTCCTGAGGAATAAATTAAGGCAAATAGTGATTGGCACAGCCCAGATCAAGTTAGTTACGGTACACTCACGTACTGCTGTGTGAAAAGAAACTATTTCTGATGTTGTTTATTAGGATGTGGGGAGAAGACCAAGAGTTTCAAGCTAAATAGCTGAAGAACAGAAGCCAATAGCTGGGATTATCTAATAATCAAAATAACACATCCAGAACAGTGATCACAGTTGGAGCCATTACTTAATTACACTTAAAATAATAATCCATTGTTAATCCCCATATTCTTCTGTCATACTAACCCTACAGGAGAATTAACTAGGATATAATAAAAATTAACCATTTTTGAATCTTACAAGTGTATAAAAGATGGACTAACCTCTGAAATTATTCTACATATCTATTTCCTTTAGTTCCAAGGGTTTCCACTTGGTTTTTAATGGTTACCATTCCACAGGCCAGACTAACCTAGGTATCCTGCCTGTTTCTAAGGTTATACCTTTTCCATCTAAGCACCAGTGATCATAGTTTTTGGACCCACTGGGCCGACTACTACACAATGCCAGACCGAAATTCTCTTTATCACCTGGCATTCCTAAGTCTCAGTTCTCACCTCTAAATCACAGTACTGTCCTGAGTTACCAAAGAGTAGTGTTTTCATAGAGTCAATGTCCAATAATTTCTCCCCAAACAAGGTATTTCCCAGTGGTCAGTAAATAATTAAACTTGAATTTACCACAGTTCTTTTTGGGGAAGGCTAGGAGCAAGATTTACAATAAACACTTGGAAAGTTATAAGGATCCTTCCTTATGCATGCCCAACTTCTCCTTCACTTCAGTGGTGCTAGGTCAGGGTTGTAAGTTAGTTGAAGGTCTCCAAATGTGTATAGTGTAGTTCAAGTCAGACTTATATTCATTAAGTCCTGAGTTATGAGGTGTATACACACACACACACACACACACACACACACACACAGTTTTTTAGGCATACATTGCAAAAACTCCATGTAGATTAAATTATTCTGATTTCCAGTTATGCCCTGCTGCCTTCAGTGGTAACATGTTTATCTTGCTTCTGAGCATTAATGGCTAATAATTTGCCTGTGATACTCTGAGTATCCAACATTTTCATTGAAATCAGGAAGCCATTTAAATAGTTGCTTTTCCCACTTTTATCCAAGCCTAGAGAGGATAGCCAGTGAAGTAATTTTTAAAGTCTGGTGCCTCCCTCATCAGTGTATTTTTAATGTGAGATAAAGTGAGTATCATCTAAGTTCTCTCGTAGGACATGTTTTGGAAAAATGAGCTGATTATACACCTCTTCCAAATCCCATGTCTTCCAAACACGCTGGATTCCTTGCTTTATATTAAACCCAAGGCATTTCCGTCCTCTTCATTCAATTCATCTGGCATAGGTTACAACTGAGTCCAGTTTTAATCAACAATCCCAGAAAATAAATAAATCCATGTCCAATTATTTGAGTTCATCTGGCATAGCACAATTAATCCTGAACTTCTTGTAAATGCACCAAAATTTACAAATTCAAATGCATCTAAAATATATTTCTCCCTCACTGGTCTTGCATCCCTAGGACTAATTCCTATCGGTATTTCCCAAGATTTTTTGTTGACGTACAATATTGAAATGCTTACGTCAACACCTAGATTTGATTTGTAATTGATCCCTGAGAGCATACTGGGATATAACTCCAGATGCCAGATATGGTGGTTGAGGGGGGCAGGAGGAACTTGGCATCTTATTCCATGAAGTCATCACAATGTCTCAGGCATCATAGAATCAGCCTCATTAACAGGAGACAGGGGTGGCTTCTGCTGCCCTAGGATATTAAGGGAAACTGGACTTACTCAGTGTTCCAATTCCATTCTTCTAGGATCCATTTCTTTACCAACCAGTGTCCTACCTTTTACCTGAGAGACCTGGTAAAGCTATGAATTCAGCCTATGTTTTAACCCAGCACCCTACATGAACAGATTCTGTGGCCATTTTTGCACATGTCAGCCCTGGAACTATAGGAGATTATTTTAGGTGAGACAATGAAATGCCTCTGTTCCCTAACTAAGCTTAGGATTTAAAATCCTGAGTCTGCTATTGTTCAGCTCTTTAATGTAGTTAGAAACAGCCAGTCTTTCCCCCTATGATTGTGCTCTCTATAATGGTCTCCTGCAGGGTCTTTCTTTCTTTCCTTCCTTTCTTTCTTTCGGCTGTCAAAACCACTCCTTCAGTCCTGGTGGCCACAAGGGATAAGTTTAACAGTTTGCACTGCGTGGCAAAGAATACTACTAGTGCCCCACCTTTAGTGGTAACTGGAGACTTCCCCATCCAAATCAGAGAGCCCATCCCACATTCCCTTTCCTTTCAGAATGTGCAACCACTTTCAGTCCCAATTATTCTGTGGGTCAGTTCTTAGTTGCAGGCAAGAGAATCTAGTCTTCATTATAGAAGAAGAGATGTCCATCCACAATACAGACGTGTTCCAGTAGAAATCCCACTGATAGGGCCACCTACTGCTTAACATTCAAAACACTAGGGACTAGACACCAGAACCTCCAATATAAATGCAGTTAATAAAAAAATCTAAGTGACTCCACAAATGCACTTTCCACAAAAGCTGCATATCATTATGTTCTAATGTTTACATTGGCCTTTAAGATCTCATCCAGGTGCATCTGTTTGGTCAAATCAGATCATAAATCTGAGCTCCAGGAGTCCAACAAATGAAGCATTACACTACAGGAAACACAGGCCACAAGAAGGCTGGCATGGTGTGGAATGAACCTATCTTCAGAAGCTGCCACAGTGACATTTACCTTTGTGTGGTGACTTGTGATCCATGCATGATACAGTTGAGACAGAAGCTACTTACTAGTGGAACCTGGAATACATTTGCCATAGCTGGTCTTTTTCTCTGGTAGAAAAAAATCTGCAGAGGAAATTTTCCACTTCCAAAATCTAACTTGCCTTATTTTTTTTAATCTCTCATATCCAAACTCAGACAAGTACAGAATGTTAAGAAATAGCTTATTCAGTCTCAGTCCCTACTATCATGGATCTGCAGTCAAATGAGAAAGGCACACAAGTAAATAGTGATAAAACATTATGGTAAGTGCAAAGGGTGACAGGTGCACAGGGAAATATTGTGGATGTAACTATAATGATAATGAGGAAAGCTAACATGGATTGAATGCGTCTAGCAGTGTTCCAAGGACATAAAACCTAAGTGTTTTATGTCACACCATGATCCCTGACTAAAACTCAACTGGATCCTTGTGCTGTTACTATTCTGCAACTCACATGTTCTCTTGGTCCAGGAGCAGTCTGACCATCATCTCCCCAATCATACCACAGAAGAAGCTGGTGTCCTTTACACCCTAAAACCGGTAGGTCTAGTCCTAGGTCCTGACATTCTCTCCTTCTAGACTGAACAGTGACGACATCCCTGCTTACCTTTGGTCCAGTTCCTCCCCTCCCAAAGGTAAGAGGATACAGTTTGGAGTTTATAGAAGTTTATTTTCCAGCAACAACTTTATTTTTAAAAGTTTGCACCTGACAGATTTGGGGGTGGGGGAGTATCTTATTTGCTCCAAATCATTTCATCTTAATCTCCTAAAATTTGATTGATGCCAAATAAAATAGGGTAATTTTGCCACATACCTGGAAAGCCATCTGTTGCAAAGAATAACATTTTGCAGCAGTTCCTCACTACAGTAACCCAAGAGCAAAATTCGAGTCAGCTCTGCCAAAGCAGTGAGTGGGAATGTCATCCATCCGGCATGTTGTAGGCAACATCTCCTTGTAACTGCCTTCAAGTTAAGACACCTTTTTCTCTAATAAAGACAGGCTTATGCTGAGTCAAGTTCACCAGGGCTTCCACATTTACACCCATCCTCATTCCTTCCCTGCATTCCCTGTGCCATGGGAGGCTGAGATCAAAGAAATCACCTTCAAGCTGCAAAATAAAATCATTTACTCTAACTTCCTCTTTCAACCAATGAGGAAATACTATTTCCAAGGTGACTCAGCAAGTCTGAGAAAGGACCTAGGACAGCTACCCTAAAATAAATTTATATTTTTTTAATATTTATTTTTGAGAGAGAGAGAGACAGACAGACAGACAGAGACAGACACACAGAAGCCGAAGCAGGCTCCAGGCTCTGAGCTGTCAGCACAAAGCACCAAGGGGCCTTGAACTCACAAACCTCAAGATCATGACCTGAGCTGAAATCAGATGCTCAACCAACTGAGCCACTCAGACGCCCCTAAAATCCATAGAATATTTTAAATACATATAATGTCCTTGCATGCAGCTCAGGCGCCCCTAAAATCCCTAGAATATTTTAATACATATAATGTCCTTGCAAGCAGCTGGTAACTCTTGATCTGCTATCAGTGTTTTGTTTTCTTTACCCCAGGGGAGGAAAAGGGTCAGCCTCACTGGATGTAAGCCTGTCAAACAATTTGATTTATGGGGCCCGCGTCCTAGTTTCTCTCCCAAAACATTAACCAAATAGGCTTTCATTCAATCATTACAGTTTTATTCCTTTGAGGTTTGGAGCTTTTAATCCTCAAGACATTGATTAAACCCCTGTTAGCAGTCACAAATTGTGTTATTACCGGTATCCTTTGCAGAGATTTTTAAGATTGAAACATCAGATAGAAACTTGAGGAAGGAATTTAGGTGGAACGGCAGGCAAAGTTTACATTTTACTGACTTTCCAATTTTTCAAAAGGATGCCTATGATGATATGGCATAACAACAGTCCTCTGGGATCCTCTTGGTTCCAAGGATATTTATTTGGAGTAAACGGCCCAGGTTGCAGGCACTCTAAAGCTGTAGAACAGGTTTAAGAAAATCAATGTCTCCTACTTGGGAATGATTGTCATGACCTTGTATTAAGGCAGCTCTCTCCAGATAACCCACACCTGATGCAGACCGCGGAAACCAACACCATACATTCAGCATTGCCCACATGGTGAATGGAAACATCTCTCCATTTCACACCCATTACAAATCCTAAAATTTTTTTCCTAGGAATGACCTTTGAGGATTTTCACCCAGGATACATGCCTTTTCAAAACCATAATAAAGGCCTGTCAGATCGGCGTGACTCTCTAATGTATTACCCCAGCATTGGGATCAATCACAACCCAGGGCTAGAGATTCAATACATCTTGTTGAAAGGATGCAAAATTTTCCGAATACATTACAGTGAAGTTTGTAAATCCCACAGACATAAATTAGGAGATCTGCCTGATATACTTGCAGGTCACTGAATCTTTGCTGGGCACCTTGCTGGTGCAGAGAATGAACAGGGACGCTTCTGAGGCAGAGAGAAGGGTGGTTCCCCAAACACATGTATCTACTTCTTCTACCCAGAGGGGTTCTAGGGTTACTAAAACTGCATTTCTCACACCCTATTAGCCCTGTATAACCTTGCAAGTGCTAATTTCTTCAGCAAAAGGAAGAAGGAATCAAAGATAGAAAAGGAAAAAAATATGAGGGAATAAACAGAAGCAAAAGTGCATTTATTAGCTCAGTGAAAGAAGTGGAGAAGAAAAATGTTTTCCCTGGGAATTTTGGATTTGTTAATATTAAACTATTTTTTTATATCCATTGCTCTTGCTTCTGATAATGTTTGGTGACCCAGGAATTGCGCTCTCAGACATTTTCCACTCCTGATTTGCTCAGAGGCTGTGGTTTTATGACCTGAGTGAGACCACACTTCTCTCCTTCAGAGTCTAAGGCTGTTTTGAAACCTATCCCTGCAGACCTGGAAGGACACTGTTACAAGGTTGCTAATCTTTGGCCTCCATCAGATATGACTTCAGAATCAGAGGGTGGGAGAAGCAGAGGAAACAAAGCAGGAGTAAACACTGAGTGACTTTTGAAAAGTATTTGTTCCCTCAAGAACATTGTGCAGCCCGGAACTTCTCTGACCTCACCCCCTGCACTTTTTAAAGGCCACATTCATCAATTATTTGGTGTTAATGAAGTCAGAGAAGTGAAATTATGAAACCCAACAGAGAACAAGCCTCTGTGTCACCAGCTGTGATAAGCTGGCTAACATGAATGACCCCGCACAACAGCTGCTGGCAAATGATTACTCCTTCTGGGTCTTTTGAAAGTTCAAAGTAGAAACACCATAACCCTTGTAATGAAGTTATAGGCCTCAATGTTTTAACACCCAATTTCAAAAGAACTTCCAAACTCAGGAATATAAAATGAGCAACTCTATTCCTCTAGTTTAACTACAATAGTGACGCAAAACACTCTGGAATAGCAAGCCATATATTTGTGGTACCTTACTCCACTATCAACATGAATGAAGAAGGGAAAAACATAGATGGGACCGTGAAGCTGCCATCTTTCCTACAGAGTGAATTATGCCGGAGGCCAAGAACAAAACCAAATTCTTCACAAGAAAATGTGATCAGATCACATGCTATATGCATGTACACTGAAACACCTTTCCCTAATTTACTCAAGTAATCAGTACATCTTTAGGAAGCATACTCCAAAATGTGAACTTAACAACAATCACAATGTAAAATACACCCCCCAAACTACAGTAGCTTAAGTCAAAGAGTAGCACATTTCCCTCTTAAAGACAAGTTTGTTAGTCCAGGCCTGGCACAGTGACACCACGGAAGTAGAGACCCAGATTCCTTCCATCTTATGGTTCTACCCTTTTTAGGGTGCTACCTCGTCCCTGAAGTCTGAGAGAGCTCCTCATCAGATCCATACTCCGGCCCGCAAAAAAAGAGGAACAAGAGAATATAGAGGTCATACCCACTCTCTTTTAAGGGCATGGCCTAGAAATTCAAGGCATGAATCTGCTCATATCCCACTGGCCAAGTCTTAGACAAATTGCTGCACTTAACTACAAGCAAGTCTGGAAATTTTAGTGTTTATTTTGGGCAGCCATATATCTGGCTGAAATGTAGAGGTTCTAATCATAAAAGAGAAAAACAGAATAGAAACTGAAAGAAATACAGTCATCCAGAACCTGTTATAAAGTACTAAGGGACAATAGTCTTCCAATATCCTGAATCCTTCTCCATGCCAACCCCATGACCTCCCCCACTGTCCTAAAACACTCTGCGCCAGAACCAAACCTTTTAGTTTGTTTTTTTTAAAACAAACTCTTTCCCTGGCCCCATTTTCTTGTGATTTTTCCTTAGCATTGTTACCCTGTGTCATTAACTGAAATGCGTTAACAGACACTATACCATGAATACTCATCTTGAAACTTTTTCAACACAGGGTGGCCTCTGAGGCAAATACACTCAGGGCATTGTCTTCTCTAATGTTTCTGATCACCCCTAAAAATCTCTGTCCACTGTTGTTTCACAGGAAACTATAGGTAGCTTCTTTAGCTCATGATGCCTCTATGAATTCTCTCAAACTTTCCATTTATTTCAATTAATCAAATCCATTATGATGGCCCAAGTTTAATCTCACCTGCTCCCTGAAGTTCTCCCTGACCACTTCAGGTCTTGCTGACCATATTTTCCTTTAAACTTCTCTTGGCTCATACAGTAATTTTATCCCACAATTTACACATACATGCTCTCTTACACAAACTATTCACATCATGTGATGTCACGTGTACTAACACTGCCTTCTCAATATTATGAATTCCTTAAAGACAGTGGTCTTCATCATCATGCTCAAAACTCCGAACCAGATGGACTATTTAAAAGCATTTAAAAGGTGCTTATTGTAGGACTATCACTGTGCAATCACAACTAACATCTACGAGAAAAAAAAAACTGTTGGAGGTGATGGGTATGTTGATGGCAGAGACTGTGATGACGGTTTCACAAAAGTGTATGTATATCCAACGTCATCAAATTGTCTACAATAGGTAGACTTTTGTTGATGTCAACCATACTTCAAAGTGGTTTTTAAAAATAATCAAGAACTACAACTTGATTTTTTAAAGATACACTCAAGAACTATATCCCAACCATTAAGGCTACAAGGCGAGCAAGAAGGGGAACACTGAGGTAACAAATACTTGGAGACTGAAGAACATCCTACCAAAGAATGAATGTGTTAACCAAGCAGTTAAAGAATAAATTAAAAAGTATATGGAAGTCAATGAAAATGATAACACCACAACCCATAACCTCTGGGATGCAGCAAAGGTGGTCATAAGAGGAAAGTATATAGCAATCCAGGCCTTCCTAAAGAAGGAAGAAAGATCTCAGATACACAACCTAACCTAACGCTTTAAGGAGCTGGAAAAAGAAAAGCAAATAAAACCCAAAAACAGCAGAATACAGGAAATAATAAAGATTAGAGGAGAAATTAATGCTATCAAAACCAAAAAAAAACAGAACAGATCAATGAAACCAGAAGCTGGTTCTTTGAAAGAATTAACAAAATTGATAAACCACTAGCCAGTTTGATCAAGAAGAAAAAGGAAAGGACCCAAATAAATAAAATCATGAATGAAAGAGGAGAGATCACAACCAACACAACAGAAATACAAACAATAATAAGAGAATATTATGAGCAATTATATGCCAATAAAATGGGCAATATGGAAGAAATGGACAAATTCCTAGAAACATATAAACTACCAAAACTGAAACAGGAAGAAATAGAAAATTTGAACAGACCCATAACAAGTAAGGAAATCGAATTAGTAATCAAAAATCTGCCAAAAAAACAACAGTCCAGGGCCAGATGGCTTTCCAGGCGACTTCTACCAAATGTTTAAGGAAGAGTTACCACCTATTCTCTTGAAGCTGTTCCAAAAAATAGAAATGGAAGGAAAACTTCCAAACTCTATGAGGCCAGCTTTACCTTGATTCCAAAACCTGACAGAGACCCCACTAAAAAGGAGAACTATAGACCAATTTCTCTGATGAACATGGATGCAAAAATCCTCAACAAGATATTAGACAACCAGATCCAACAATACATTAAAAAATTATTCACCACAACTGAGTGGGATTTATACCTGGGATGCAGGGCTGGCTCAACATCCACAAAAAAATCAGTGTGATTTATCACATCAATAAAAGAAAGGACAAGAACCATATGATGCTCTCAATAGATGTAGAGAAAGCATTTGACAAAAGACAGCATCCTTTCTTGATAAAAACCCTCAAGAAAGTAGGGATAGAAAGATCATACCTCAAGATCATAAAAGCCATATATGAACGACCCAACGTTATTATCATCCTCAATGGGGAAAAACTGAGAGCTTTCCCCCTAAGGCTAGGAACAAGACAGAGATGTCCACTCTCACCACTGTTATTCAACATAGTATTGGAAGTCTTAGCCTCTGCAATAAGACAACCCAAAGAAATAAAAGGCATCCACATCGGCCAGGAAGAGGTAAAACTTTCACTCTTCGCAGACAACATGATACTCTATATGGAAAACCCAAAAGATTCCACCAAAAAACTGCTAGAACTGATCCATGAATTCAGCAAAGTTGTAGGATATAAAATCAATGCACAGAAATCGGTTGCATTCCTCTACACCAACAATGAAGCGACAGAAAGAGAAATCAAGGAATTGATCCCATTTACAGTTGCACAAAAAAACATAAAATACCTAGGAATAAATCTAACCAAAGAGGTGAAAAATCTATACACTGAAAACTATAGAAAGCTTATGAAAGAAATTGAAGAAGACACAAAAAAACGGAAAAAGATTCCATGCTCCTGAATAGGAAGATTGTTAATATGTTAAAATGCCGATACTACCCAAAGCAATCTACATATTCAATGCAATCCCTATCAAAGAATCCTAAAATTTATATGGAACCAGAAAAGACCCTGAATAGCCAAAGCAATCTTGAAAAAGAAAACCAAAGCTGGAGGCATCACAATCCCAGGCTTCAAGCTATAATACAAAGCTGTAATCATCAAGACAGTACGGTACTGGCACAAGAACAGACACTCAGATCAATGGATCAGAATAGAGAACCCAGAAATGGACCCACAAACGTATGGCCAACTAATCTTTGACAAAGCAGGAAAGAATATCCAATGGAATAAAGACAGTCTCTTCAGCAAGTGATGCTGGCAAAACTGCACAGTGACATGAAGAATGAACCTGGACCACTTTCTTACACCATACACAAAAACAAACTCAAAATGGATGAAAGACCTCAATGTAAGACAGGAAGCCATCAAAATCCTCAAGGAGAAAGCAGGCAAAAACCTCTTTGATCTTGGCCACACAACTTCTTACTCAACATGTGTCTGGAGGCAAGGGGAACAAAAGCAAAAATGAACTATTGGGACCTCATCAAAATCAAAAGGTTCTGCACAGCGAAGGAAACAATCAGCAAAACTAAAAGGCAACCAACAGAATGGGAGAAGATGTTTGCAAATGACATATCAGATAAAGGGTTAGTATCCAAACTCTATAATAAAGAACTTATTAAACTCAACACCCCAAAAACAAATAATCCAGTGAAGAAATGGGCAAAAGACATGAATAGACACTTGTCCAAAGAAGACATCCAGATGGCCAACTGACACGTAAAAAAATGCTCAACATCACTCATCATCAGGGAAATACAAATCAAAACCACAATGAGATTCCACCTTAAACCTGTCAGAATGGCTAACATGAACAACTCAGGCTACAACAGATGTTGGTGAAGATGCGGAGAAAGAGGATCTCTTTTGCACTGTTGGTGGGAATGCAAGCTGGTACGGCCACTCTGGAAAACAGTATGGAGGTTCCTCAAAATACTAAAAATAGAACTACCCTACAACCCAGCAATCACACTAGTAGGCATTTATCCATGGGACACATGTGTGCTGTTTCAAGACGACACATGCACCCCCATGTTTATAGCAGCACTATCAGCAATAGCCAAAGTATGGAAAGAGCCCAAATGTCCATCAATGGATGAATGGATAAAGAAGATGTGGTATATATATATACAATGAAGTATTACTCGGCAATCAAAAAGAATGAAATCTTGCCATTTGCAACTACATGGATGGAACTGGAGGGTATTATGCTAAGTGAAATTAGTCAGAGAAAGACAAAAATCGTATGACTTCGTTTATATGAGGACTTTAAGAGACAAAACTTATGAACATAAGGGAAGGGAAACAAAAATAATATAAAAACATGGAGGGGGCAAAACAGAAGAGTCTCATAAATATGGAGAACAAACAGGGTTGCTGGAGGGGTTGTAGGAGGGGGGATGGGTTAAGTGGGTAAGGGGCATTAAGGAATCTACTCCTGAAATCATTGCTTCATTATATGCTAACTAGTTTGGATGTAAATTTAAAAACTTTAAAAAAATGTTTTAAAGTCAAAAAAAAAAAAAAAGACGAGGAACATTGAGCACAGACTAAAGGCAATACAAAGGCCTCACGTAAGCTGTGAGAACTCAGACTCCCCTTCAGATTAGCTCTGCAGATGAGTCAAGATTTTGGTAGTAAACAATGTGGAATGATGTATGAAGACACCATCATCAGAAGTATTATTTGTCTATTCTGTAAGTTCTAGGATCCACAGTTTCAACTTCAAATGTCATTTGCATCAAGCTTTCAGAAACGTCTCATGACATTTAGTGATTCTTTTTCCTTAAGACTTTAAAAAGATGATGAAAGGAATCTATAAATAGATTTATTCTGAAATATACACATACATGTATATGTTACCTATGTAGATAATTGTACTTGATGCATACTATATAGTTATGGCACTAACTAGAATTCTTCCCCAAAATGGACCATGAAAAACCTTCATCTACCCATCCTGATGATCCCTATTTTATTTTGTCATATAATTCCATATTATCATTACTTTTCTTGGTTCCAGATCATTCCATGTCCCATTATGATTCACAGGCCTATTTTATTCTATCAATTCTGAAAACCAAGAATAGTTCTCAGTTCTTCCTCTTCTTCCTCCTTTTCCTTCTCTTCCCTGCCCTGACCCCACTACCCCTTTCTCTCCCACCCTTCCTTCTTACTCTGGCAATAGCTTCCTTTCTTTGTTGTAGCTATGGCATGAACGTTATAAGAAATTCTCGTTTGGGCAGGAATTAAGTAATTTTCAAGAGAAGTGACACATCAAATATTCATTATTCTTCAAAAATTTATTATTTTCTATCTCAAACTTCTACATTTGTTTATGCTCATGTGTGTGGGCATAGCTCAATATATCGCAAATGATGGTTGTTTTGTCCTATCTATGCATTTAAAATGATCCACATAACATATACAAAACTTTACCCATTTTGGGCATTTTGAGACACGAAGACCTGAATATAGAAGTCACTCTTTTTGTCTTCTTTTTTGTTCCACATTTTGCATTCTGGCCTACAGTGCAACTGCTCTAATCGCTCCAGCTTTGGAGTGATACAATGCATTAAAGTG